>NC_053389.1:456923154-456977029 GCF_905171765.1 Bufo bufo
CTGTCTGGGTGCCGGGGCCTAAATATGTGACAGTGGCCTGTTCCAGTGGTGGGTGACGTGAAGCCTGATTCTCTGCTATGACATGAAGACTGATTCTGCGCTGACATAAGGCCAGATTCTCTGTTACGGGACCTCTCTCCTCTGTCTGGGTGCCGGGGCCTAAATATTTGACAGTGGCCTGTTCCAGTGGTGGGTGACGTGAAGCCTGATTCTCTGCTATGACATGAAGACAGATTCTGCGCTGACATAAGGCCAGATTCTCTGTTACGGGACCTCTCTCCTCTGTCTGGGTGCCGGGGCCTAAATATGTGACAGTGGCCTGTTCCAGTGGTGGGTGACGTGAAGCCTGATTCTCTGCTATGACATGAAGACTGATTCTGCGCTGACATAAGGCCAGATTCTCTGTTACGGGACCTCTCTCCTCTGTCTGGGTGCCGGGGCCTAAATATGTGACAGTGGCCTGTTCCAGTGGTGGGTGACGTGAAGCCTGATTCTCTGCTATGACATGAAGACAGATTCTGTGCTGACATAAGGCCAGATTCTCTGTTACGGGACCTCTCTCCTCTGTCTGGGTGCCGGGGCCTAAATATGTGACAGTGGCCTGTTCCAGTGGTGGGTGACGTGAAGCCTGATTCTCTGCTATGACATGAAGACAGATTCTGTGCTGACATAAGGCCAGATTCTCTGTTACGGGACCTCTCTCCTCTGTCTGGGTGCCGGGGCCTAAATATGTGACAGTGGCCTGTTCCAGTGGTGGGTGACGTGAAGCCTGATTCTCTGCTATGACATGAAGACAGATTCAATGCTGACATAAGGCCAGATTCTCTGTTACGGGACCTCTCTCCTCTGTCTGGGTGCCGGGGCCTAAATATGTGACAGTGTCCTGTTCCAGTGGTGGGTGACGTGAAGCCTGATTCTCTGCTATGACATGAAGACTGATTCTGCGCTGACATAAGGCCAGATTCTCTGTTACGGGACCTCTCTCCTCTGTCTGGGTGCCTGGGCCTAAATATGTGACAGTGGCCTGTTCCAGTGGGTGGGTGACGTGAAGCCTGATTCTCTGCTATGACATGAAGACAGATTCTGCGCTGACATAAGGCCAGATTCTCTGTTACGGGACCTCTCTCCTCTGTCTGGGTGCCGGGGCCTAAATATGTGACAGTGGCCTGTTCCAGTGGTGGGTGACGTGAAGCCTGATTCTCTGCTATGACATGAAGACAGATTCTGCGCTGACATAAGGCCAGATTCTCTGTTACGGGACCTCTCTCCTCTGTCTGGGTGCCGGGGCCTAAATATGTGACAGTGGCCTGTTCCAGTGGTGGGTGACGTGAAGCCTGATTCTCTGCTATGACATGAAGACAGATTCTGTGCTGACATAAGGCCAGATTCTCTGTTACGGGACCTCTCTCCTCTGTCTGGGTGCCGGGGCCTAAATATGTGACAGTGGCCTGTTCCAGTGGTGAGTGACGTGATGCCTGATTCTCTGCTATGACATGAAGACAGATTCTGCGCTGACATAAGGCCAGATTCTCTGTTACGGGACCTCTCTCCTCTGTCTGGGTGCCGGGGCCTAAATATGTGACAGTGGCCTGTTCCACTGGTGTGTGACGTGAAGCCTGATTCTCTGCTATGACATGAAGACTGATTCTGCGCTGACATAAGGCCAGATTCTCTGTTACGGGACCTCTCTCCTCTGTCTGGGTGCCGGGGCCTAAATATGTGACAGTGGCCTGTTCCAGTGGTGGGTGACGTGAAGCCTGATTCTCTGCTATGACATGAAGACAGATTCAGTGCTGACATAAGGACAGATTCTATGTTACGGGACCTCTCTCCTCTGTCTGGGTGCCGGGGCCTAAATATGTGACAGTGGCCTGTTCCAGTGGTGGGTGACGTGAAGCCTGATTCTCTGCTATGACATGAAGACAGATTCTGTGCTGACATAAGGCCAGATTCTCTGTTACGGGACCTCTCTCCTCTGTTAGGTGCCTGGGCCTAAATATGTGACAGTGGCCTGTTCCAGTGGGTGGGTGACGTGAAGCCTGATTCTCAGCTATGACATGAAGACAGATTCTGCGCTGACATAAGGCCAGATTCTCTGTTACGGGACCTCTCTTCTCTGTCTGGGTGCCGGGGCCTTAATATGTGACAGTGGCCTGTTCCAGTGGTGGGTGACGTGAAGCCTGATTCTCTGCTATGACATGAAGACAGATTCTGCGCTGACATAAGGCCAGATTCTCTGTTACGGGACCTCTCTCCTCTGTCTGGGTGCCGGGGCCTTAATATGTGACAGTGGCCTGTTCCAGTGGTGGGTGACGTGAAGCCTGATTCTCTGCTATGACATGAAGACAGATTCTGTGCTGACATAAGGCCAGATTCTCTGTTACGGGACCTCTCTCCTCTGTCTGGGTGCCGGGGCCTTAATATGTGACAGTGGCCTGTTCCAGTGGTGGGTGACGTGAAGCCTGATTCTCTGCTATGACATGAAGACAGATTCTGCGCTGACATAAGGCCAGATTCTCTGTTACGGGACCTCTCTCCTCTGTCTGGGTGTCGGGGCCTAAATATGGGACAGTGGCCTGTTCCAGTGGTGGGTGACGTGAAGCCTGATTCTCTGCTATGACATGAAGACTGATTCTGCGCTGACATAAGGCCAGATTCTCTGTTACGGGACCTCTCTCCTCTGTCTGGGTGCCGGGGCCTAAATATGTGACAGTGGCCTGTTCCACTGGTGGGTGACGTGAAGCCTGATTCTCTGCTATGACATGAAGACAGATTCTGTGCTGACATAAGGCCAGATTCTCTGTTACGGGACCTCTCTCCTCTGTCTGGGTGCCGGGGCCTAAATATGTGACAGTGGCCTGTTCCAGTGGTGGGTGACGTGAAGCCTGATTCTCTGCTATGACATGAAGACTGATTCTGCGCTGACATAAGGCCAGATTCTCTGTTACGGGACCTCTCTCCTCTGTCTGGGTGCCGGGGCCTAAATATGTGACAGTGGCCTGTTCCAGTGGTGGGTGACGTGAAGCCTGATTCTCTGCTATGACATGAAGACTGATTCTGCGCTGACATAAGGCCAGATTCTCTGTTACGGGACCTCTCTCCTCTGTCTGGGTGCCGGGGCCTAAATATGTGACAGTGGCCTGTTCCAGTGGTGGGTGACGTGAAGCCTGATTCTCTGCTATGACATGAAGACTGATTCTGCGCTGACATAAGGCCAGATTCTCTGTTACGGGACCTCTCTCCTCTGTCTGGGTGCCGGGGCCTAAATATGTGACAGTGGCCTGTTCCAGTGGTGGGTGACGTGAAGCCTGATTCTCTGCTATGACATGAAGACAGATTCTGCGCTGACATAAGGCCAGATTCTCTGTTACGGGACCTCTCTCCTCTGTCTGGGTGCCGGGGCTTAAATATGTGACAGTGGCCTGTTCCAGTGGTGGGTGACGTGAAGCCTGATTCTCTGCTATGACATGAAGACTGATTCTGCGCTGACATAAGGCCAGATTCTCTGTTACGGGACCTCTCTCCTCTGTCTGGGTGCCGGGGCCTAAATATGTGACAGTGGCCTGTTCCAGTGGTGGATGACGTGAAGCCTGATTCTCTGCTATGACATGAAGACAGATTCTGCGCTGACATAAGGCCAGATTCTCTGTTACGGGACCTCTCTCCTCTGTCTGGGTGCCGGGGCCTAAATATGTGACAGTGGCCTGTTCCAGTGGTGGGTGACGTGAAGCCTGATTCTCTGCTATGACATGAAGAAAGATTCTGTGCTGACATAAGGCCAGATTCTCTGTTACGGGACCTCTCTCCTCTGTCTGGGTGCCGGGGCCTAAATATGTGACAGTGGCCTGTTCCACTGGTGGGTGACGTGAAGCCTGATTCTCTGCTATGACATGAAGACAGATTCTGTGCTGACATAAGGCCAGATTCTCTGTTACGGGACCTCTCTCCTCTGTCTGGGTGCCGGGGCCTAAATATGTGACAGTGGCCTGTTCCAGTGGTGGGTGACGTGAAGCCTGATTCTCTGCTATGACATGAAGACAGATTCAATGCTGACATAAGGCCAGATTCTCTGTTACGGGACCTCTCTCCTCTGTCTGGGTGCCGGGGCCTAAATATGTGACAGTGTCCTGTTCCAGTGGTGGGTGACGTGAAGCCTGATTCTCTGCTATGACATGAAGACAGATTCTGTGCTGACATAAGGCCAGATTCTCTGTTACGGGACCTCTCTCCTCTGTCTGGGTGCCTGGGCCTAAATATGTGACAGTGGCCTGTTCCAGTGGGTGGGTGACGTGAAGCCTGATTCTCTGCTATGACATGAAGACAGATTCTGCGCTGACATAAGGCCAGATTCTCTGTTACGGGACCTCTCTCCTCTGTCTGGGTGCCGGGGCCTAAATATGTGACAGTGGCCTGTTCCAGTGGTGGGTGACGTGAAGCCTGATTCTCTGCTATGACATGAAGACTGATTCTGCGCTGACATAAGGCCAGATTCTCTGTTACGGGACCTCTCTCCTCTGTCTGGGTGCCGGGGCCTAAATATGTGACAGTGGCCTGTTCCAGTGGTGGGTGACGTGAAGCCTGATTCTCTGCTATGACATGAAGACAGATTCTGTGCTGACATAAGGCCAGATTCTCTGTTACGGTACCTCTCTCCTCTGTCTGGGTGCCGGGGCCTAAATATGTGACAGTGGCCTGTTCCACTGGTGGGTGACGTGAAGCCTGATTCTCTGCTATGACATGAAGACAGATTCTGCGCTGACATAAGGCCAGATTCTCTGTTACGGGACCTCTCTCCTCTGTCTGGGTGCCGGGGCCTAAATATGTGACAGTGGCCTGTTCCACTGGTGGGTGACGTGAAGCCCGATTCTCTGCTATGACATGAAGACTGATTCTGCGCTGACATAAGGCCAGATTCTCTGTTACGGGACCTCTCTCCTCTGTCTTGGTGCCGGGGCCTAAATATGTGACAGTGGCCTGTTCCAGTGGTGGGTGACGTGAAGCTTGATTCTCTGCTATGACATGAAGACAGATTCTGTGCTGACATAAGGCCAGATTCTCTGTTACGGGACCTCTCTCCTCTGTCTGTGTGCCGGGGCCTAAATATGTGACAGTGGCCTGTTCCAGTGGGTGGGTGACGTGAAGCCTGATTCTCTGCTATGACATGAAGACAGATTCTGCGCTGACATAAAGCCAGATTCTTTGTTACGGGACCTCTCTCCTCTGTCTGGGTGCCGGGGCCTAAATATGTGACAGTGGCCTGTTCCAGTGGTGGGTGACGTGAAGCCTGATTCTCTGCTATGACATGAAGACTGATTCTGCGCTGACATAAGGCCAGATTCTCTGTTACGGGACCTCTCTCCTCTGTCTGGGTGCCGGGGCCTAAATATGTGACAGTGGCCTGTTCCAGTGGTGGGTGACGTGAAGCCTGATTCTCTGCTATGACATGAAGACAGATTCAGTGCTGACATAAGGCCAGATTCTCTGTTACGGGACTTCTCTCCTCTGTCTGGGTGCCGGTGCCTAAATATGTGACAGTGGCCTGTTCCAGTGGTGGGTGACGTGAAGCCTGATTCTCTGCTATGACATGAAGACAGATTCTGTGCTGACATAAGGCCAGATTCTCTGTTACGGGACCTCTCTCCTCTGTTAGGTGCCTGGGCCTAAATATGTGACAGTGGCCTGTTCCAGTGGGTGGGTGACGTGAAGCCTGATTCTCTGCTATGACATGAAGACAGATTCTGCGCTGACATAAGGCCAGATTCTCTGTTACGGGACCTCTCTCCTCTGTCTGGGTGCCGGGGCCTAAATATGTGACAGTGGCCTGTTCCAGTGGTGAGTGACGTGATGCCTGATTCTCTGCTATGACATGAAGACAGATTCTGCGCTGACATAAGGCCAGATTCTCTGTTACGGGACCTCTCTCCTCTGTCTGGGTGCCGGGGCCTAAATATGTGACAGTGGCCTGTTCCAGTGGTGGGTGACGTGAAGCCTGATTCTCTGCTATGACATGAAGACTGATTCTGCGCTGACATAAGGCCAGATTCTCTGTTACGGGACCTCTCTCCTCTGTCTGGGTGCCGGGGCCTAAATATGTGACAGTGGCCTGTTCCAGTGGTGGGTGACGTGAAGCCTGATTCTCTGCTATGACATGAAGACTGATTCTGCGCTGACATAAGGCCAGATTCTCTGTTACGGTACCTCTCTCCTCTGTCTGGGTGCCGGGGCCTAAATATGTGACAGTGGCCTGTTCCAGTGGTGGGTGACGTGAAGCCTGATTCTCTGCTATGACATGAAGACAGATTCTGTGCTGACATAAGGCCAGATTCTCTGTTACGGGACCTCTCTCCTCTGTCTGGGTGCCCGGGCCTAAATATGTGACAGTGGCCTGTTCCACTGGTGGGTGACGTGAAGCCTGATTCTCTGCTATGACATGAAGACAGATTCTGCGCTGACATAAGGCCAGATTCTCTGTTACGGGACTTCTCTCCTCTGTCTGGGTGCCGGGGCCTAAATATGTGACAGTGGCCTGTTCTACTGGTGGGTGACGTGAAGCCTGATTCTCTGCTATGACATGAAGACTGATTCTGCGCTGACATAAGGCCAGATTCTCTGTTACGGGACCTCTCTCCTCTGTCTGGGTGCCGGGGCCTAAATATGTGACAGTGGCCTGTTCCACTGGTGGGTGACGTGAAGCCTGATTCTCTGCTATGACATGAAGACAGATTCTGTGCTGACATAAGGCCAGATTCTCTGTTACGGGACCTCTCTCCTCTGTCTGGGTGCCGGGGCCTAAATATGTGACAGTGGCCTGTTCCAGTGGGTGGGTGACGTGAAGCCTGATTCTCTGCTATGACATGAAGACAGATTCTGCGCTGACATAAAGCCAGATTCTCTGTTACGGGACCTCTCTCCTCTGTCTGGGTGCCGGGGCCTAAATATGTGACAGTGGCCTGTTCCAGTGGTGGGTGACGTGAAGCCTGATTCTCTGCTATGACATGAAGACAGATTCTGTGCTGACATAAGGCCAGATTCTCTGTTACGGGACCTCTCTCCTCTGTCTGGGTGCCGGGGCCTAAATATGTGACAGTTGCCTGTTCCAGTGGTGGGTGACGTGAAGCCTGATTCTCTTCTATGACATGAAGACTGATTCTGCGCTGACATAAGGCCAGATTCTCTGTTACGGGACCTCTCTCCTCTGTCTGGTTGCTGGGGCCTAAATCTGTAACAGTGGCCTGTTCCAGTGGTGGGTGACGTGAAGCCTGATTCTCTGCTATGACATGAAGACAGATTCTGTGCTGACATAAGGCCAGATTCTCTGTTACGGGACCTCTCTCCTCTGTCTGGGTGCCTGGGCCTAAATATGTGACAGTGGCCTGTTCCAGTGGGTGGGTGACGTGATGCCTAATTCTCTGCTATGACATGAAGACTGATTCTGCGCTGACATAAGGCCAGATTCTCTGTTACGGTACCTCTCTCCTCTGTTCAGGTGCCGGGGCCTAAATATGTGACAGTGGCCTGTTCCAGTGGTGGGTGACGTGAAGCCTGATTCTCTGCTATGACATGAAGACAGATTCTGTGCTGACATAAGGCCAGATTCTCTGTTACGGGACCTCTCTCCTCTGTCTGGGTGCCGGGGCCTAAATATGTGACAGTGGCCTGTTCCACTGGTGGGTGACGTGAAGCCTGATTCTCTGCTATGACATGAAGACAGATTCTGCGCTGACATAAGGCCAGATTCTCTGTTACGGGACTTCTCTCCTCTGTCTGGGTGCCGGGGCCTAAATATGTGACAGTGGCCTGTTCCACTGGTGGGTGACGTGAAGCCTGATTCTCTGCTATGACATGAAGACTGATTCTGCGCTGACATAAGGCCAGATTCTCTGTTACGGGACCTCTCTCCTCTGTCTGGGTGCCGGGGCCTAAATATGTGACAGTGGCCTGTTCCAGTGGTGGGTGACGTGAAGCCTGATTCTCTGCTATGACATGAAGACTGATTCTGTGCTGACATAAGGCCAGATTCTCTGTTACGGGACCTCTCTCCTCTGTCTGGGTGCCGGGGCGTAAATATGTGACAGTGGCCTGTTCCAGTGGTGGGTGACGTGAAGCCTGATTCTCTGCTATGACATGAAGAATGATTCTGCGCTGACATAAGGCTAGATTCTCTGTTACAGGACCTCTCTCCTCTGTCTGGGTGCCGGGGCCTAAATATGTGACAGTGGCCTGTTCCAGTGGTGGGTGACGTGAAGCCTGATTCTCTGCTATGACATGAAGACAGATTCTGTGCTGACATAAGGCCAGATTCTCTGTTACGGGACCTCTCTCCTCTGTCTGGGTGCCGGGGCCTAAATATGTGACAGTGGCCTGTTCCAGTGGTGGGTGACGTGAAGCCTGATTCTCTGCTATGACATGAAGACAAATTCTGTGCTGACATAAGGCCAGATTCTCTGTTACGGGACCTCTCTCCTCTGTCTGGGTGCCAGGGCCTAAATATGTGACAGTGGCCTGTTCCAGTGGGTGGGTGACGTGAAGCCTGATTCTCTGCTATGACATGAAGACTGATTCTGCGCTGACATAAGGCCAGATTCTCTGTTACCGGACCTCTCTCCTCTGTCTGGGTGCCGGGGCCTAAATATGTGACAGTGGCCTGTTCCAGTGGTGGGTGACGTGAAGCCTGATTCTCTGCTATGACATGAAGACTGATTCTGCGCTGACATAAGGCCAGATTCTCTGTTACGGGACCTCTCTCCTCTGTCTGGGTGCCGGGGCCTAAATATGTGACAGTGGCCTGTTCCAGTGGTGGGTGACGTGAAGTTTATTCTCTGCTATGACATGAAGACTGATTCTGCGCTTACATAAGGCCAGATTCTCTGTTACGGGACCTCTCTCCTCTGTCTGGGTGCCGGGTCTAAATATGTGACAGTGGCCTGTTTCAGTGGTGGGTGACGTGAAGCCTGATTCTCTGCTATGACATGAAGACAGATTCTGTGCTGACATAAGGCCAGATTCACTGTTACGGGACCTCTCTCCCCTGTCTGGGTGCCTGGGCCTAAATATGTGACAGTGGCCTGTTCCACTGGTGGGTGACGTGAAGCCTGATTCTCTGCTATGACATGAAGACAGATTCTGTGCTGACATAAGGCCAGATTCTCTGTTACGGGACCTCTCTTCTCTGTCTGGGTGCCGGGGCCTAAATATGTGACAGTGGCCTGTTCCAGTGGTGGGTGACGTGAAGCCTGATTCTCTGCTATGACATGAAGACAGATTCTGTGCTGACTTAAGGCCAGATTCTCTGTTACAGGAACTCTCTCCTCTGTCTGGGTGCCTGGGCCTAAATATGTGACAGTGGCCTGTTCCAGTGGGTGGGTGACGTGAAGCCTGATTCTCTGCTATGACATGAAGACTGATTCTGCGCTGATATAAGGCCAGATTCTCTGTTACGGGACCTCTCTCCTCTGTCTGGGTGCCGGGGCCTAAATATGTGACAGTGGCCTGTTCCAGTGGTGGGTGACGTGAAGCCTGATTCTCTGCTATGACATGAAGACAGATTCAGTGCTGACATAAGGCCAGATTCTCTGTTACGGGACCTCTCTCCTCTGTCTGGGTGCCCTGGCCTAAATATGTGACAGTGGCCTGTTCCAGTGGTGGGTGACGTGAAGCTTATTCTCTGCTATGACATGAAGACTGATTCTGCGCTTACATAAGGCCAGATTCTCTGTTACGGGACCTCTCTCCTCTGTCTGGGTGCCGGGCCTAAATATGTGACAGTGGCCTGTTCCAGTGGTGGGTGACGTGAAGCCTGATTCTCTGCTATGACATGAAGACAGATTCTGTGCTGACATAAGGCCAGATTCTCTGTTACGGGACCTCTCTCCTCTGTCTGGGTGCCGGGGCCTTAATATGTGACAGTGGCCTGTTCCAGTGGTGGGTGACATGAAGCCTGATTCTCTGCTATGACATGAAGACAGATTCTGCGCTGACATAAGGCCAGATTCTCTGTTACGGGACCTCTCTCCTCTGTCTGGGTGCCTGGGCCTAAATATGTGACAGTGGCCTGTTCCAGTGGTGGGTGACGTGAAGCCTGATTCTCTGCTATGACATGAAGACTGATTCTGTGCTGACATAAGGCCAGATTCTCTGTTACGGGACCTCTCTCCTCTGTCTGGGTGCCTGGGCCTAAATATGTGACAGTGGCCTGTTCCAGTGGGTGGGTGACGTGAAGCCTGATTCTCTGCTATGACATGAAGACAGATTCTGCGCTGACATAAGGCCAGATTCTCTGTTACGGGACCTCTCTCCTCTGTCTGGGTGCCGGGGCTTAAATATGTGACAGTGGCCTGTTCCAGTGGTGGGTGACGTGAAGCCTGATTCTCTGCTATGACATGAAGACTGATTCTGCGCAGACATAAGGCCAGATTCTCTGTTACGGGACCTCTCTCCTCTGTCTGGGTGCCGGGGCCTAAATATGTGACAGTGGCCTGTTCCAGTGGTGGGTGACGTGAAGCCTGATTCTCTGCTATGACATGAAGACAGATTCTGCGCTGACATAAGGCCAGATTCTCTGGTACGGGACCTCTCTCCTCTGTCTGGGTGCCGGGGCCTAAATATGTGACAGTGGCCTGTTCCACTGGTGGGTGACGAGAAGCCTGATTCTCTGCTATGACATGAAGACAGATTCTGCGCTGACATAAGGCTAGATTCTCTGTTACGGGACCTCTCTCCTCTTTCTGGGTGCCGGGGCCTAAATATGTGACAGTGGCCTGTTCCAGTGGTGGGTGACGTGAAGCCTGATTCTCTGCTATGACATGAAGACTGATTCTGCGCTGACATAAGGCCAGATTCTCTGTTACGGGACCTCTCTCCTCTGTCTGGGTGCCGGGGCCTAAATATGTGACAGTGGCCTGTTCCAGTGGTGGGTGACGTGAAGCCTGATACTCTGCTATGACATGAAGACTGATTCTGCGCTGACATAAAGCCAGATTCTCTGCTATGGCATGAAGAGACTGATTCTCTGCTGACATGAAGCCAGATTCTTTGCTATGGCATGAAGAGACTGATTCTCTGCTGACGTGAAGCCAGATTCTCTGCTTTGGGACCTCTGTCCAATTGATATTGGTTAATTTTTATTTTTTTAATTTTTATTTTAATTCATTTCCCTATCCACATTTGTTTGCAGGGGATTTACCTACATGTTGCTGCCTTTTGCAGCCCTCTAGCTCTTTCCTGGGCTGTTTTACAGCCTTTTTAGTGCCCAAAATTTCGGGTCCCCATTGATTACAATGGGGTTCGGGTTCGGGACGAAGTTCGGGTCGGGTTCGGATCCCGAACCCGAACATTTCCGGGAAGTTCGGCCGAACTTCTCGAACCCGAACATCCAGGTGTTCGCTCAACTCTAGTTACAACGTAATCACGAGTTGCGATAAATCATGTATACCCAGGCCAATCTGCCTAATCCATATTCTTCCCACTTGGTAGGAAGCAGCAGTGCAAGTAACAGTAAAAAAAAAGCAGCCCCATGACAGAGAGGGGAGGCTGGCAGCAGAAGCAGTAGCAGTGACAGTAGTGGCCCCATGGCAGTGTGGGAACGGTGGCAGAAGCAGCAGTGGCAGTAGCAGTGGCCCCATGACAGAGTGGGGAGGGTGGCAGCAGCACTGGCAGTGACAGTAGTGGCCCCATGACAGAGTGGGGAGGGTGGCAGCAGCACTGGCAGTGACAGTAGTGGCTCCATGACAGAGTGGGGAGGGTGGAAGCAGCAGCAGTGGCAGTAACAATAGTGGCTCCATGACAGAGTGGGGAGGGTGGCAGCAGCAGCAATGGCAGTAGCAGTGACAGTTGTGGACCCATGACAGAGTGTGGAGGGGAGGCAGCAGCAGTAGCATACAGCACAATATGGTGGTAAATCACAGTAGTAGCAGAACCCAACAACAGCAGTGTGATAGCAAGGCCCAGTTGAATGTATATCCTTGTAAAAATGAAACATGTACATATCAGTAGGCCAAGAAGCCCCTTTGTAGAAATGACAGTAGAGGCAGCAGGTGGGTGGCCCCATCAGAATGGTGGCAGCAGCACATGGCCAGAAGTAATGGCCCATTTTCCACACTACAGTATGTTTATTAGTGGCATAATGATCTATTTTGTTGCATCAGGCACCAGTGCCTGGAAATCCTGGTTGATCCACACCTGATTCATCTTTATGAAGGTTAGTCCCTCAACATCTTGGGAGGAAAGGCGAATTCTCTTAGGGCTAACTATGCCCCCCGTCACACTGAACATCTGCTTTGATGCCATGCTACTGGCTGGGCAGGAAAGAATTCCCATGGCAAACTCAGCAACGCATGAGCTGCCACTGGCTAACGTGGAAGTTACACCAATAAATCTGTCTATCTGTTGCACTAATAAATCGTTGACCGCCTTTGTCTACTCGTACATGCAGTCTAACATATGGACTGTAGAGTTCCAACAAGTGGAAACAGCATATCAGGTGAAGTTGGGGAAAAGCATTTTGCCTTTGCAGCTCAAGCACGGTGTGTTCTGCATGGTGAGAGTGGCTGAAGTGCACACACAGTTTCCTGGACATTTTTAACAGCTCTTGCACTTCAGTCGAAGACTTGAGGAACCGGGTGACAACGATATTGAAGATGAGCACCATGCAGGGCACATGGGTCATTCCTCAGTCATGCAGGGCAGACAAAATGTTCTTACCGTTATCAGTAACCATGGTTCCTTTATTAATTTGGTGATGAGACATCCAGTGTTCGATTTCTTTATTGATGATGCAGAGCAGTTCCTCCATGGTGTAGCTCCATTCGCCATGGATAACCAAGTGCAGAACCTTGTGACAAAGCCTAGCTTTGCATAGGTGATATGATGGAGGACTACTGTGAACTGTGCTTAGAGCGGAGGGTGAGGACAAGGTAGAGGATGAAGTGGCAGAGAAGGACATTGGTGCAAAAATCCCAGCATTACAACACGAAGGCAGCATTGCTATCCCCTTGCCAAATAGCTAGTGTGCCTCAGCCAGAATCACATTAACCCAGTGGGATGTGAACAACATATATTGTCCTTGACCATAGTAAATCTCCATACGTCAGCGCTGGCATGAACTCTACCAGACACTGAGAGGCCCAAGGACGGGCTCACTTTTTGCTCAACGTATGTGTGTAGGGCTGGTACAGCTTTTTTCGAAAAGTAATGTTGGCTTTGGACTCTCCACCTTGGGTGGGCACAAGCCATCAGTTCTCTGAAATGTGCAACTACATGGAAAGGGAGGGACTGTAGGACCAGCAACTTAGTCAGGTGCATGTTCAGCTTCTGCTCCGTTGGTTGGGTGAATGCATACTGTTGTCTTTTTGCAATCGTCTCGGTGATTGATTGATGTTGAAACAAGTACAGTAACAAGGAATAGATGGAGGAGGAGCATTAGGAGCAATAGACGACATTGAAGTAGATGGGAAGGAACGACAACTTCCTTCTGCTGATGTTGACGAGCCCTGACTCCTTGAGAGGAGGTGCGGGCCATTGAGTCATGCATCTGGCTGTAACACTAAATGAGTGGTGTGATTTTCCCAAGCTCCAAGTGTTGACACAGGGCTGTTGTGCCAACATTAGCATCTGGAGCAACGCGGGTGCCAGGTAGTGGGGTAAGTATAACCTACATGAGGTGCTGGGGTCATAAAGGCTACTGACAGCTATGTATACATACTTGCACTTAGAATGCTATCAATCACTGATAACACCTCTCATGTACAACTATCATTGACCAGTGATGAGCGGCAGGGGTCATATTCGAATTCGTGATATTTCGCGAATATTTTGTAGAATATTCTTTGAATATTCGCGAATTCGAAAATTCGTTATATTCTACTATTTTTTTACTCGAAAAATCGACAAGGTAATGAGAATATGAGAATTTTCGTAATGCGAATTTTTATCGGAAATTTTTCAATTGCCTAGTAAAAACATGATTCCTCCCTGCTTCTTGCTTGTGGGCCAATGAGTCATAGCACTATATCAAATATATTCGTTTTTTAAAATATTCTTAATATTCTAAAACAAGAATATATAGCAATATAGCGAATATTTGAAAAAAAAATAAAGAATATAGAGCAATTTAGCTAATATAGTACTATAATCTTTTTTTTAATAGTTTAAATTTTTTTCCAATCTGAACTTCAGATGAGAAAAAAATTACAACTATTAGACAAAGAAAATTATAGCACTATATTAGCTAAATTGCTCTATATTTGTTTTTTTTTCGAATATTCGCTATATTGCTATATATTCTTGTTTTAGAATATTAAAAATATTAGAAAAAACTAATATATTCATTTTTTCGAATATTCGTAATATTCTAAAACAAGAATATATAGCAATATAGCGAATATTAAAAAAAAAAAAAAAGAATATAGAGCAATTTAGCTAACATAGTGCTATAATCTTTTTTTTTCAATAGTTGAAATTTTTTTCCAATCTGAACTTCAGATGAGAAAAAAATTACAACTATTAGACAAAGAAGATTATAGCACTATATTAGATAAATTGCTCTATATTCGTTTTTTTTTTTCCGAATATTCGCTATATTGCTATATATTCTTATTTTAGAATATTACGAATATTTGAAAAAAATATATATTCGAGAATGCTATCACTGATAACACCTCCCATGTGCAAACATCAGTGACTGACAGCTATCTATGTATACACACAGAGAATGCTATCAATCACTGATAACACCTCCCTTATGTACAACTATTAGTGTCTGACAGCTATCTATGTGTACACACTTAAACAGAGAATGCTATCAATCACTGATAACACCTCCCCTGTGTACATCTGTCAGTAACTGACAGCTATCTATATATATATATATATATATATATATACACACTTACACAGAGAATTCAAACAATCACTGATAACATCTCCCCTGTGTACAACTATCAGTGACTGACAGCTATCTATGTATACACACTTACACAGAGAATTCAAACAATCACTGATAACATCTCCCCTGTGTACAACTATCAGTGACTGACAGCTATCTATGTATACACACTTACACAGAGAATTCAAACAATCACTGATAACATCTCCCCTGTGTACAACTATCAGTGACTGACAGCTATCTATGTATACACACTTACACAGAGAATACTATCAATCACTGATAACATCTCCCCGTGTATATCTCTGTGACTGACAGATATCTATGTATACACACTTATATAGAGAATGCTATTAATCACTGATAACACATCCACTGTATACAACTATCAGTGACTGACAGATATCTATATATATACACTTAGGGCTCATGCACACAACATTGTTGTTTTGCTGTCCATTTTTCACTGATCCGTTGTTCCACATTTGAGTTTTTTTTCTCTGATTTAGGTCCTCTTCCGTTCCGTTATTGCCAGGGTGGATAAAAATCTATGATTTATTTTTTTTAAATAAAAAAAAAAATCAGATTTTTTTTATTTAAAGAGAACCTTTCACCGATTCTTACCCTATGAACTAAGTATACAGACATGTGGAGCGGCGCCCGGGGATCTCACTGCACTTACTATTATCCCCGAGAGCCTCTCCGTTCTCCTGCTATGCCCTCCGGTATCTCCGTTCCCTAAGTTATGGTAGGCGGAGTCTGCCCTAGCGCTGGCCAATCGCATTGCAGAGCTCACAGCCTGGGAGAAAATAACCTCCCAGGCTGTGAGCTCTGCGCTGCGATTGGCCAGCGCTAGGGCAGACTCCGCCTACCATAACTTAGGGACTGGCATCTCCGCCTACTATAATTTAGTGAGCGGAGATACCGGAGGGCATAGCGGCAGAACGGAGCGGCGCCCGGGGATAACAGTAAGTGCAGTGAGATCCCCGGGCGCCGCTCTACATATCTGTATAGTTAGTTCATAGGGTAAGAATCGGTGAAAGGTCCTCTTTAAATCAGATTTTTTTTATTTAAATTGGATTTTTTTTTAAATATAAAATGCTTTTTGAGGAAAGTATATTACCATCCAAAGGTTATTCCATCATGAAATAAAGATTCGTTTTTTAATCATGTAGAATAAGGCTGTATATGTTTAATTTTTTTGGTAAATAAATTCCATTAATTCACAATGTCATGCTCTTCCAGAGGTTTTTGTAAGATTATTGGGCAGTTTCTCTGCCTACAAGATATTATCACAGATGCTTGGTTTACTTTTGCAGTTCTCAAAACGGAATTTGACTCAGCAGAGATCACATGCCTCTTCTTCACAGCAATGTTATAACATGAACAGAGTTGAGAAAAAGACCTTAGAGGACTTCTGTCACCCCCAAAAGTCATTTTTCATTTTTGGGCTAATTAAAATCCTTATAGTGCAATTATTCAATATATAGTGCTCTTACCTTTATCTGTGGCTTAGTTTCTTTAAAAAACACACTTTTATAATATGTTAATTACCTCGCTACCAGCAAGTAGGGAGGTTACTTGCTGGTAGCCGCTGCATCCTCTTTTCAAAAAAACGCCCCCTCCTCCTGTTGATTGACAGGGCCAGCGAGCGCTCTCCTCCTCCGGCTGGCCCCGTCTGCGTTCCAAATCTCGCGCCTGCGCCGTACCGGTCTTCAGTTGGCGCAGGCGCACTGAGAGGAGGACGCTCGCTCGACGCTCCTTCCTCAGTGCGCCTGCGCCGGGTGTAGATGTGACGTCATCGGCGCAGGCGCACTGAGGAAGGAGTGGTCGAGCGAGAGTCATCCTCTCAGTGCGCCTGTGCCGAATGAAGACCGGTACGGCGCAGGCGCGAGATTTGGAATGCAGACAGGGCCAGCCGGAGGAGGAGAGCGCTCGCTGGCCCTGTCAATCAACAGGAGGAGGGGGCGTTTTTTTGAAAGGAGGATGCGGCGGCTACCAGCAAGTAACCGCCCTACTTGCTGGTAGCGAGGTAATTAACATATTATAAAAGTGAGGTTTTTAAAGAAACTAAGCCACAGATAAAGGTAAGAGCACTATATATTGAATAATCGCACTATAAGGATTTTAATTAGCCCAAAAATGAAAAATGACTTTTGGGGGGTGACAGAAGCCCTTTAGGCTGGGTTCACACCTGAGCATATTCGATAAGCGTTTTTTACAGGCGTTTTTATCTGGCGTATTTTGGGGCGTTTTTGTATTTTGGAAACGCGCGTAGTACGCGCGTTTGTGTGATTGATCCAATGAAAAACTGCCACAATACGCGCGAAAATTCTCCCCAAAGAAGCTCCTGTACTTCTTGGGGGGTAGGGCGTTTTACAGCGCGTTCGTACGCGCTGTAAAACGCTCAAGTGAGAACCATGCCCATAGGGAAACATTGGTTTTTGCCTGTTGAGCGTTTTACAGCGCGTAGGAACGCGCTGTAAAACGCTCAGGTGTGAACCCAGCCTCAATCCTAACTTCTATAAACCTATGAATACAGAATCAACCTAATCAAACTAATATGAAAAGTTGTTATTCTAAAAATCTTCATCTACTTGCATATTATAAGTTATACCAGCAAGAATTCGTCTTTATGTAGAAAACTATGATTTAAATAAAGCCTTACTGACTGTGATTTAAATTGTGATTTAAATCAGTTTTATTTAAATCAAATCCACCCTGGTTATTGCACAAAGCATATCCGTATGGTTTCTGTATTTTATCCGTTTTTTGCAGATCGTGTATGGAAACAGTAACTTATTAATCACTAAACACATGAGTAATATGGGCTGGGCATAGCATTTCTACAGTATGGATCTGCAAAATACGGATGAAATACGGATGTGTTCCGTGTGTTCCGTGTGCATTCCGTATTTTTTGCAGACCCATTGACTTGAATGGGGCCTTGGACCGTGATTTGCTGACAATAATAGTACAATAGTACATGCACTACTTTTTTGCGGAACGGAAAAACGGAAACTGAATGCACTCAAAGTACCTTCCGTTGTTTTTGTGGACCCATTGAAGTGAATGGTTCCGCATACGGTCCGCAAAAAAAACGGAATCGGAAAGATAATACGTTCGTGTGCATGATCCCTTACACAGAGGATTCTATCAATTACTGATAAAACCTCCCCTGTGTACAGCTATCAGTGACTGACAGATATGTCTATATATATATACACACACAGAATGCAATCACTGATAACACCTCCCCCTTGTACAACTCAACTCAATAAAAGTAGAGATATAAATGTATAAACTACAAGTTTTACTAGATCCTTTCCTTCAAAACTATATATGAATCTGCTCAGCTCCTCCTGCTCTATAACATGCTGTCTGCAGATTCCACTGTATTTTGTGGTGGCAGTTTCTCACCCCTTAACCCATAGTGCTATATATATGCAGCGTTATGCATCTGCATGTGTATTGAGCGGGCCTCTGCAGCGAGCTTGCTCCATACACGGTGGGTGCTGGCTGTAACATATAGCCGGCACCTGCCTGCACTGACAGGAAGCAGCAATTGCACCGCCGTTGTCATTTAACCCCTCAGGTGCCACAATCAATGCCGATTGCGGCACCTGTGAGTGAAGGCAGAGGGATGCGCCTCCCTCTTCTTTCCGATCAGAGCCCCAGCAGTGAAATCACATGGCTTTGATCAGTTGCCATGGCAGCCTGGACGCTGCTGAAGCGATCCAGGCCTGCCATGGTTTTCTCCATGCTGAGCTATGCACAAGGCATAGTTCAGAATGGAGAGTGTAAAAATCCTATTCGCCCTAATAGATTTCTATTAGGGTGAATAGGAGAGGGGATCTAAAGATCCCATGTACTAGGCTCCTAAGGGGGCTAATAGTTCACAAAAAAGTGAAAAAAAAGCTTTAAAAAAACCAAAAACAAACAAACAATATATTAAAAGTTTAAATCACCCCTCTTTCCCAATTTTACTTCTAAAAATATATAAACAATAAAAAAATAAGCATATTGGGTATCACTGCATCCGAAAATGTCTGAACTATTAAAATATTTAAATAAAATCCTGTGCAGTGAACGCCGTAATGGAGAAAAAAAATATGAAATAACACAATATTTGCCATTTTCTTTGTCATCTTGTCCCCCCCAAAAATTTAATAACGGTGATCAAAAAGTCTTACATACTACAAAAATGGTACCAATAAAAACTACAGTTTGTTATGCAAAAAACAAGCCTTCATACAGCTCTGTAGACCGAAATATAAAAAACATATGGATTTCAGAATAGCGTGATACAAAGAAAATTTTTCCAAAGGTTTATATTTTTTTTAAAGTAGTAAAACAAAAACAAAAATATTCAAGTTTGGTATTACTGGATTTGTATTTTCCTGCAGAATAAGGACGGCAGGTCATTTTTAGTACATTGTGAATGCTGTGATGTGAAAACCCCAAAAACCTTGCCGGAATTCTGTTTTCTTTAAATTTTGCAACACAAAGAAATTTATTTCACACTAATTATAATATATCTGTCAGAACATGTATATGTATTACCATTTTTTTTTTATTTGAATTACAGGAAGAGTATTGCATAAGACCAATAAACCATAAAAATCTTGCACTGGCTATCTCAATAGACATATTCATTTAAATACAAATTGACAAGCTTGAACCAATTTAACTTTTTTCTGTGGATACTCTAGTTGTCAGACTTTTGGCCTATTTATAATTGATCAAGTATTTTACATTGTAAAAGCTTTTTGACACATTTTTCACATCTGCACCTAAAAAAAAAAAAAATTGATGTTGTTGAAATTCTTACTTTTTTTTCGAAGTGCAGCTCTAGGCCACTTTACTATTTATTAGCACATCTGAATGAAATATGGGGTGATCTCCTGTCACATATTACTTTTATGAAGAATAAATATAGTTTCCATTTTCAGTTTTTATATTCTGGATACAATTTTTTAAAAAGTACAAGGTGACAAGCTCCCTTACTCTAAGGTCATTGTAATACCTGCTATGGTTTATATACTTGAATCTAATTTCCCCATGTCTCTGAATCAATTACAGGTGAAAAATTTGAATACAATAACATAGAGCTATATTGTAGTCATTCTGAAATGACCAAGATGTTCAGAAGAATGTATTAAATATTTGCTTTATTTGTACTGGCAGTGAACCGTGCAACATAAAATATTTATATCCTCCTGAGCTGCACACTTACTTGAAAGAGCTTGATATAACCTTGTGAGGCTGTACATCAAAACTCATGCATTTTTATTTAGGTTGGCTACATCTTATCTATCCTTTACTGTAGTCTTTATAAAATGTGATATACATTGTTTGATAAAATT
The DNA here is from genome assembly GCF_905171765.1 of Bufo bufo. Classification (NCBI taxonomy): domain Eukaryota; kingdom Metazoa; phylum Chordata; class Amphibia; order Anura; family Bufonidae; genus Bufo; species Bufo bufo. The sequence continues at coordinate 456,943,402 of NC_053389.1, forward strand.
ATGTCACTTGAAATGTAGGCTCAAAAGACACTGATTCATAGAGCTTGTTCTTCATTTCTCCTTTCCTTACCTGGATTCTCCAATAAATAAAATTGGTTCTTCTAAAATGATAAGCATATGTAGTTCCTTTTTATAAATATCTAAGCTCTCTACAATATTGTGATAAGTTATATAGCGTAGTTTATGTTGAGCATGACTATAATGAAATTATTACATTTATTTTAAATTATACTAATATGTAATATAATGAAATATACATTATCATAATAAGAAATAATAATACTAGAAAATGTCTAAATCAACAAGTAATAAATAGACATGTTTCATAATAAATATTATACAATAAATAAAGATTTTTATTAATTTTGTACAGTATTTCCAGTATGAAAGCTAATTTATAAATGTTGGACACCAAATTAGCCACAAGCAACTGTTTATTGAGGTAATTCAGCATAGGGAGAAAATATCCAAATTTCACCCTTCTTGTTGGCAATTCTAAACTGACTCTATAATAAATAAAAAAACACAATATGACATCAATATATAGTACACCACCAGCACATCTCCAGAATGATGGGTCACAACATTGATGACCTAAGAATTAACTACAGTATGACCCTATTGGATTGGATCTATGACTAGAAAGATGTGTGGAGTTGGAGGATTGCTCATTCTTCACTTTTAGCTTAAATAAGGGGGTATGAACTTTGCTAGAGGGAACATTTTGGTTGTATAACAATAAAAAAGTTGGAAAAATACAATCTGGAAAACCTACACTGAGAAAAGATATGGAGACACTGGGACAGACTTACTAAACCTATAGATGGCATAAACTTCTAGACATGTACTGGTTTCATCACAGTGATGCTCTTTTGCGATGCTCTAAACTAACTGTCACGGACATTCCCGCAACAGGTGGCAGGAGATCGGTGAGACTGGCAAGACGTGGTTTGATCTGACAGGTTTTCCTTGTGGATCAATAGGCGTCTGTGTTGTTTCTGGTAATGGCCATTCCCCTTGCCTCAGGTGTTGCTAATGTGGTCATTTAACCTTACTTATTTAGTGTTGCTTCTCCCACAATGCTGTGCGGTTTATAGCTTCAGTTTCAGTTGTGGATTGCTGGTGTGTGGATCTCGGCGGAGTTCCTGGTGCTTCCATAGCCCCTTTGACGTTAAGTCTTTCCTTTCCCATTTTGTATTTTGTTTGGGTCCTAGGTGTTGCATTTCCTTATTGCTTGTATTAGTCCTGAAGGAGACTCCTGTTCGTCCTACCTTTTGGAGGAACAGGTAGTCTCGTCCCTGCCTTTAGTACCAGGGTACTCTATAGGGCTAGATAGGACTCTAGGTATTCCTGCATATGAACACACCTACCTTTGGGGTCTGTTCATACTGGTAGTCAGTCAGGATTTTGGCTAGGGTTTTCACTAGGAGGTGTCCATCTTCCTTCCCTAGTTCTTAGGCCTGATTCCCTGTTCCCCCCTTCCTTTTTATGCTCGGTGAGGTATTTCCCTCCCACACCGAAGCGTGACACCAACTGTTGGTTAGCTTACTTTGCTAAAAAGAATTACACCAGAATCGTGGCAAAATTTGGCAGAGAATGGCACGTCTCATGCCATGGTTTCTTTTCCATGAAAAGAAACCATGCTAGGGCATTTAAAGAAAGTGACCCAGTATGTTGCTAAGGGTATCTGTCACTAGTTTATACTGCTCTGTGCTCTTACGATGGCACCATACAATTGGTTACAGATTCCCTTAAAATCTACATTATTTGTATGTGGCTACAGCAGGCTGGAACTAGTCAGCAACAGTAGAAATCCACCAGCACCAGATATTCCAGCTAGACAGATGTCCTCTTTTAAATACATTTATATTGAACATTGATACAGGGTCCTTTCCATTTATCAGGATCTGAAGTGCAGATACATTAATGTATGATAGCAATATGTCCTTACATAACCCTTTATCCTTACAGAACACATTCATCACTTCACATATCAATAACATACTCTTTATTCCTTTTATATTTCATCTTTAAATTTACTGCACAATCCCACAATCTTTGTGTGGCTGTTGAAAGAATACTGATTATTGAAGAATATTTGTACAGGCTATTCTTTAGTAGTTGGGCCAAAGAAACTGAATGTATTTTAATTGCAGCATTTTTGCATATCCTGTTTTACATTAATATTATTAATATTGTTACTACTTTAAATATATTTCACATAACATCTCTTAGCTGCGCAGTCATTTTACTAAGTGCCTATGTTAATTCAACATTCATATTTCTAATACATATTTTATAGGCTCATGAGCTACGCAGTTGTTCAATTTTTATGTTTAAAGTGGCTGTCCGGGTTCAGAGCTAAATCCGGGCATATCCCTTTCTTCCCCTACTCAGCCCCTCTGACATGAGCATCAGAGCATCTCATGCAAGCATCCACCTAGCTTACCCATGGAGAGCCCGGTACATCACTGTATGTCTAGAAAAAGCCCTTGCCCTGTGAGATTTAGTGCAGGGAAAGGGAGAGCATCAGAGCATGAAATGCTCTGATGCACATGTCAGAGGGGCTGAGTGGGGGGAGAAGGGGATATGTCCGAGTTCAACTCTGAACCCGGACAACCACGTTAGGTTTTTAGTTTTAAATTTATATTACAAGACCTGTAGTTATGAATATGTTTGTTTGTGTTGTCTGACTGCCAAAGGCTTTATTCATATCACTCTTCATATCAGTCTTTGGTGTCATTTGTATCTTCAAAGTCACTGAAACCATGACAGGCTAAATGTTAGTCAGGATTGGATCCCTACATTACTTCATGGCTCCATGAATAGAATCTATGATATTATTGTGAACTTCAGTGTAGATCCTCAAGTTATTACCTATTCAAAGGATTGAGGATAACTATTAGATCGGTGGCGTCCTATCTCTGGGACTAGTCAAGAGAATGGGGACACTCTACCCTTCAGGGCACTGTATTCAGCTATTTATGGTAATCCCGTAGAGATGAATGGAGCAGCAGGGTGCATGCCAAATCTGCCACTCCATTCATTTCAGCTAGTCCTGTGGGGTACAAGATCCCTATTCTTGTGATCAATGGGGGTTCCAAAGGTAGGACCTCCACCAATCTAATATTTATCAATAATCCTTTGCATAGGGGATAGCTTGAAATTATGGGCTTATGACTTTATGTATTTTCCCAGTAATCTTTAACCCCTTAAGGCCATATTTCACCTTAAGGACCAGGCCATTTTTTGCAAATCTGACCAGTGTCACTTTATGTGTGAATAACTTTAAAATGCTTTTACTTATCCAGGCCATTTTGAGAATGTTTTTTTTGGCACATATTGTACTTCATGACACTGGTAAAATGGAGTAAAAAAACTTTTTTAATTTATAAAAAAAAAAAAAATTACCAATTTTTTTTAAAATTTTAAAATTTCAATTTCTCTACTTTTATAATAGATAGTAATACCTCCAAAAATAGTTATTATTTTACATTCCCCATATGTCTACTTCATGTTTGGATCATTTTGGGAATGCCATTTTATTTTTTTGGGATGTTACAAGGTTTAGAAGTTTAGAAGCAAATCTTGAAACTTTTCCGAAAATTTCTAAAACCCACTTTTTCAGGACCAGTTCAGGTCTGAAGTCATTTTGTGAGGCTTACATAATAGATTATTTTACAAACTACACCCCTCAAGGTATCCAAAACTGATTTTACAAACTTTGTTAACCCTTTAGGCGTTCCACAAGAATTAATGGAAAATTTAGATAAAATTTCAAAATTTCACTTTTCTGGCAGATTTTCCATTTGAATCAATTTTTTCCAGTTACAAAGCAAGGGTTAACAGCCAAACAAAACTCAATATTTATGGCCCTGATTCTGTAATTTACAGAAACACCCCATATGTGGTTGTAAACTGCTGTACGGCCACACGGCAGGGCGCAGAAGGAAAGGAACACCATACGGTTTTTGGAAGGCAGATTTTGCTGGACTGGTTTTTTTGACACCATGTCCCATTTGAAGCTCCCCTGATGCACCCCTAAAGTTGAAACGCCAGGGTGCCTGCTGATTGCTTTCAGCAGGCACCCAGCTCTTTATGTAATGTTAATAGATGTTAAGATAAATACTCATAATATCAATAGTATTGAAAATTTTTATTTTTTCCTACTGACAAACTGTATATATTGAATTAACTAAATATCACCGAATCATACCCAAGTCAAATCTGATGACCGACATGTGCGAATCGAACCCAAAACAGATTTCAGGTAATTCACTCAGAGGTAATTCACTAGTTATCAATAAAATTAATCAGCATTTTACTTACCAGGTGATTGCTGTTTTTGAAAATTTGGCTGAAACCAAATTCTAAAAATTATTTAATCAGGTTACAAATTCAAAAATTTTGCAGAACTAATTAATAATTGCAATATAGCCCCTTCTAACCCGGGCCAGTTTTCACCTTCCTGCCCAGGCCATTTTTTGCAAATCTGACACGTGTCACTTTATGTGGTAATAACTTTAAAACACATTTACTTATCCAGGCCATTCTGAGACGGTTTTCTCGTCATGTATTGTACTTCACGTCAGTGGTAAAATTGAGTCAAAATATTTCATTTTTATTTATAAAAAAAATACAAAATTTTCAAAAATAGTTATAACTTTACATTCCCTATATGTCTACTTCATGTTTGGATCATTTTGTGAGTGCCATTTTATTTTTTGGTGACGTTAGAAGGCTTAGAAGTTTAGAAGCAAATCTTGAAATTTTTCAGAAAATTAACAAAACCCACTTTTTAAGGACCAGTTCAGGTCTGAAGTCACGTTGTGAGGCTTACATAATAGAAACCACCCAAAAATGACCCCATTTTAGAAACTACACCCCTCAAGGTATTCAAAACTGATTTTCAAAACAGTATTTTCCAGATCTGCAAGTGTTATATTCAAGTTTAATATCTACAGGTGTTCCACAAGAATTAATGGAAAATGGAGATGAAATTTCAGAATTTCACTTTTTTGGCAGATTTTCCATTTTAATAATTTTTAAAGCAAAGGTTAACAGCCAAACAAATCTCAATATTCATTGCCCTGATTCTGTAGTTTACAGAAACACCCCATATGTGGTCGTAAACTGCTGTAGGGGCACACGGCATTGCACAGAATTAAAAGAACACCATATGGTTTTTGGAAAGAAGATTTCACTGGGATAGTTTTAAGCTGCCATGTCACATTTTAAGACCCCTAGAGTAGAAACTCCAAAAAACTGACCCCATTTTGGAAACTATGGGATAAGGTGGCAGTTTTGTTGGTACTATTTTAGGGTACATATGATTTTTGGTTGCTCTATATTAAACTTTTTGTGAGGCAAGGTAACATAAAATAGCTGTTTTGGCACCAATTTTATTTTTTGTTATTTACAATGTTCATCTGACAGGTTAGATCATGTGGTATTTTTATAGAGCAGTTTGTTACGGACGTGACAATACCAAATATGACTTTTTTTGGTTGTTTGTTTCAGTTTTACATAATAAAGCATTTTTTTTTTAAATATATATTTTTGCTTCTCCATATTCTGAAAGCCATAGTTTTTTTTATTGTTTGGGTGACTGTCTTATGTTTGGGTGACTGTCAATTGCCACACGCATGCGCAGTAATAACGGTGACCGCTGTGAAGACTAAGTACCCTGACATGCGCATTACCACTCGCTCTCTAGATACGCATTGAAGTGAGAACGCAAGCGCAGTCACAGAGACGGCATCCATTGGACAATAGGAATTACGGGAGGTACTATTAAAGCCGAAGGCCCTAAGAAGTGGACTTGGATTGGCTGGAACAACACAGGTAGCAACAAAATAGCTACATATTAGTCAGTAGCATTATGACATCAAAAAGGCAGGTTATAAACAGGGCTGTGGAGTCGGTAGATAAATGTTCCGACTCCGACGTTTTATGTACTTCCGACTCCGACTCCCCGACTCCGACTCCTCTGTATTAATATGCAAATGTATTTTATACATTCCTTGAGGGAAAGAAACGCAACCTACCACAGGACTACTGGCTGGGAAGCTGCTTTCTCCTTTGTGTGCTTATCTGCTGCTGAAGATAGGGCAGTGGGAGGATCCAGGAAGGGGCATTTATTCTAAAACATGATTTTCCTAGGAGAATCCCATAGTCATGTTTAAAGTTTAAGCTAACAATCAGAGTTTACAAGTTTTTATAGCCTTAGCTAAATGACAGCAGTTTTTCCAATGGTTTACAGCTTCAGTCTTGAACTATTGGCCCTCCATTTCCTTCACTTATACAAGTGTCTCACTCTCTAGTCCTGCAAAAAACATATTTATTTAATCCCTTATCAGTGAGAGGCTAGGTTACACATGGACGCTGCGTTCCCTGTAAAAGCAGAACACAACACTATGGAAAGTATAAGTATTGCAGCTCCTAATTGTGCGTTGCGTGCCATATAGTGAAGCACATGAAAAGCATTCTTCTTCACGGTCACTTAACGTGTTCGTTTTGCGGTTACGTGAGGCACTGCATGCATTGGTCTTTATTCTTACAGTAGAGAAGTCATTAATTATAACTTTTTGTGAATTGGGACATTTAAACTTGCTTCTTTTTTTTTTTTATTCCAATCTAAATTTAGTAGGAGTCGGAGTCGGTGCATTGTTTGCCGACTCCGACTCCAGGTACCCAAAATTTCCCCCGACTCCGACTCCTCGACTCCGACTCCGACTCCACAGCCCTGGTTATAAAGACCGGTTCCCGCCCCCTTCACAGTTACTGCCCAAACCCCTGAAGACACCAGATCTCTGGCGAAACATGTCGGGTGGCAGACTGTGATCTTAGTGTTTTAACCAGCTAGCGGTTTGCTCAGCGATGGCCCAGCAATGTATACTAGCAAGTAGACTAGCTAGGAACTTCAAACACTGATTTTAGGATAGCAGACTGTAAAGCAACAGCAAGCACCGCACTGCATAGTGCTTAGCCGTGTGGAAATAGAGGAGCCCAACAGGCAACCTGCAGTGCTGAGCAGTGATCCAGGCAGCTACATTGCTATATTAGGTCAGTTAAAGGGACAACGCAAACGCAGCTGAAAATTTTAAACTAAGTGTGTTCTAGGTAGGAATAATTTTAGGGATGCAAAAATAAATGTTATATATTAAATAAAAAAATCATAACACGTGCTAACCAAGAGACAACCAGTGGTCTTAAATGACCAACTATAAATAAAATAAAATGTCTTATGTAGGGGCTAATTTTTTTTGGTATGAGATAACGGTTTGATTAGTACTATTTTAGGGTGCATATGACTTTTTGATTGCTTGGTATTACACTTTTTGTGATGTATGGTGACAAAAAATACTTTTTAATTTTTATTTTTTTTACGGTGTTCACCTGAGGGGTTAGTTCATGTGATATTTTTATACAGCAGGTTCTTACAGATGCGGCGATACCTAATATGTATACTTTTTTATTTATTTATGTTTTACACAATAACAGCATTTTTGAATAAAAAAAAAATCATGTTTCAGTGTCTCCATATTCTGAGAGCCATAGATTTTATTTTTTGGGCGATTGTCTTACGTAGGCTCTCATTTTTTGTGGTATGAGATGGTGGTTTGATTAGTACTATTTTGGGGTGCGTATGAATTTTTGATCGCTTGGTATTACAATTTTTGTGATGTAAAGTGACAAAAAAATGGCTTTCATGACACAGTTTTTTTTTTTTTTTTTACGGTGTTCACCTGAGGGGTTATTTCATGTGATATTTTATAAAGCAGGTCCTTACAGATGTGGCAATACCTAATATGTCTACGTTTTTAAATTTATTTAAGTTTTACACAATAATATTATTTTTTAAACAAAAAAAATAATAATCATGTTTTAGTGTCTCCATAGTCTGAAAGCCATAGTTTTTTTTAAATTTTTGGGCGATTCTCTTAGGTAGGGTGTCATTTTTGCAGGATGAGATGATGGTTTGATTGGCACTATTTTGGGGTGCATATGACTTTTTGATCGCTTGCTATTACAGTTTTTGTGATATAAGGTGACAAAAAATTGCTTTTTTGACACCGTTTTTATTTTATCTTTTTACGGTGTTCATCTGAGGGGTTAGGTCATGTGGTATTTTTATAGAGCAGGTTGTTACGGACTCGGCAACACCTAATATGTCTACTTACTATATTTTTTTACATTTAACACAATAAAAGCAAACAAAAAAAAAATCATGTTTTAGTGTCTCCATAGTCTGAGAGCCATATTTATTTTTTATTTTTTGGGAGATTGTCTTAGGTAGGGGCTCATTTTTTTGCGGGATGAGGTGACATTAGATTGGTAATATTTTGGGGGGCATACTCCTTTTTGATTGCTTGGTGTTGCACTTTTAGTGATGTAAGGTGACAAAAAAGTTTTTTTTTTAGCACAGTTTTTATTTTATATTTTTGATGGTGTTCACCTGAAGGGTTAGGTCATGTGATATTTTTATAGAGCCGGTTTATACGGACGCGGAGATACCTAATATGTCTACTGTTATTATTTTCCCTATATTTTATTTTTTTTAAATTAACTTTATTTTGAATTTTTTTTTTTTTCTTGAAACATTTAATTTTTTTGTAAAACTTTATTTTTGTAATTTTTTTTCACTTTCTTTTTTGCCCCACTCTGGGACTTCATCTTTTGGGGGTCTGATCCCCTTTACAATGCATTACAATACTTCTGTATTGTGATGCATTGGCTGTAAGTGTATTACCAGTGTAATACACTTACAGCCTGCTTGCCTGTGAGATCCAGGGGGCTTCCATGCCATCGGGTCCCCATCACAGCAGTGCAGAGACCCAATGGCTGCTCCCTTCCTCCTATACATCGCATGTGCCTTGGTCAGTGCGGACCGCGGCACATTAAAGATTAATACGCCGGCATCTGTGTTTTCACCGATGCCTGCGCATACAGCAGAGTCCTGCTATCAGTCACTGCCGGACCCTTGCCGCTGATCGGGCGGGCGCAGCTCCTGCACCTGCCTGATCAGCCCGCCGTAATAGTACGGCGCCGGGCGGCAAGTCACATTCCGCTGTGCAGTACTATTACGGCGCTGGTCAAGAAGTGGTATAAAGCTATGCTTAACGATATTTACTTTGTGTCTCTGTGAGAAATCACTATTCAGCATTTTAAGTCAATTACATAACCGTAAGATGCAGTCTTTAGTTTATTTTAAAGCTATTTTTATAGAACACAGATTCCATTTGGCGGTAAAGTAATATTTGTTGATTGCAAAGACTTCTGGTCGTGTGTTTATATTTAGAGGTTGATGACAGAAAGGGAAAGTATGCTGTTGTATGAGAAGGCCTGTCATGGTTTGTATTAAAGTATTATACCATTTCTTAAACTAATTCCAGAAAATGTATGATAAACATATGACAACAAAGAAAATGATCAACAAAATTTCAAAACTCAAATTGATAATTCAAAATGTTAAAAAAAGGTATGGTGAAATGTCTACTCAGAATCAAAGGAAAGCTCTAATTAAAAGAACGGACATACTTTTTTTTATTTATAATAAAGCTTTAAAAACATTAAAAATGCTAGTATTTTACAGGTAAACTTGATGTTTAATGTAGTGAAATGAAAGAAGAAAAGTGATTCTATTTGCATTCATGACTCCCATCACAAATCCCATAAAATGTGGTAAGCAAACAGGAAGAGGAAAAAAATTAAAAAGACTGGGGGTCCCAACACGTTATCTACATGTAACAAATGATTATGTTGAAAGTTGATAAGCATTCTTCCTTGTATAAGTTAACAGGCACAAATTAACAGGCTTACAAACAAGCTCATAGATAATACACAAGAACTGTATGTATCTTGAAAAGATTGAGAGTAAAGGGTGTATTAGACACCCCGATGCCGCAGATGATTGTCTGGGAGGGAAGCTTTCCCTCCCGGCAGTCGTCAGTTAACTAGCGGAGCTATTACATGCAGCGATGTCCTCTGTGGCATGGGGAGGGCGATTGCTATGCCATCGCTTGTTCCATGCAGGGCAGCAGTGTGCCAGCGGCAAATTTCTATTAGACAGCGTGATCTGCTGCCGGCACCATTGTGGTTTTTAAGCATTTGGAGGCAGTGTTAGACTGCCAGATGATAACTAAAGAGCATCCACAGGAATGCTCATTAGCGATCATCTGCCAGAAAATCTGGCAGTCTAATACACCCTTAATTTTTATCTTAAAGATTCAATGCATTTAATTGAACATAATTTCAAATGGGTAATCCTTGATGTATTGACTTCATATTTCAAGATTTAAAGGGGTTTATCAAAGAAGAAAAATATTTAAAATATCTCTGTTCTGTATTTCCTGCAACAGCAATGATGTGCCAACACAGAAACATGTGTCAGGATGCCATTGCTCTTGCAGGAAGTAGAGAACAACGAGTGACCAGGCATCATTGAAAGTAGGGATGATTGAGGTGAGAATATCCTTTTTTTATTTTGACCGTACTGAGACACTTTAAATATATTTTTTCCTGAGAAACCTGGAAAACACCTTTAGTATCAGCCTGAAATCAGTCTACATTATACTATCCCTTCAAAATGATTTGTCTTAAATAAAGAGGGATTATATGTGTATTTTTATATATATATATATATATATATATATGAAGATTTAAGAGAAATAAGCAGATAACTAAGACAGATAAAATATGTCCTTACATATAACAGTCAGGAATAGCTGCTAACAACTAATACAGCCTTTTTACCAGAGAAGTGACCTTGATTGGTTGGATCTGAGTCTGAGGCATTGTATGTTGAGTCTAATTTAAACTTACGACGGGTCAGAAAAGACCATTTTATGTTGAAAATATTGTTTCCTGAGGCCGTTGTATCTTGAGGGATCACTGTGTATATATATACAGTACAGACCAAAAGTTTGGACACACCTTCTCATTCAAAGAGTTTTCTTTATTTTCATGACTATGAAAATTGTAGATTCACACTGAAGGCATCAAAACTATGAATTAACACATGTGGAATTATATACATAACAAACAAATGTGAAACAACTAAAAATATGTCATATTCTAGGTTCTTCAAAGTAGCCACCTTTTGCTTTGATTACTGCTTTGCACACTCTTAGCATTCTCTTGATGAGCTTCAAGAGGTAGTCCCCTGAAATGGTTTTCACTTCACAGGTGTGCCCTGTCAGGTTTAATAAGTGGCATTTCTTGCCTTATAAATGGGGTTGGGACCATCAGTGGCGTTGAGGAAAAGTCAGGTGGATACACAGCTGATAGTCCTACTGAATAGACTGTTAGAATTTGTATTATGGCAAGAAAAAAGCAGCTAAGTAAAGAGAAACTAGTGGCCATCATTACTTTAAGAAATGAAGGTCAGTCAGTCAGCTGAAAAATTGGGAAAACTTTGAAAGTAAGGGCTATTTGACCATGAAGGAGAGTGATGGGGTGCTGCACCAGATGACCTGGCCTCCACAGTCACTGGACCTGAACCCAATCGAGATGGTTTGGGGTGAGCTGGACCGCAGAGTGAAGGCAAAAGGGCCAACAAGTGCTAAGCATCTCTGGGAACTCCTTCAAGACTGTTGGAAGACCATTTCAGGGGACTACCTCTTGAAGCTCATCAAGAGAATGCCAAGAGTGTGCAAAGCAGTAATCAAAGCAAAAGGTGGCTACTTTGAAGAACCTAGAATATGACATATTTTCAGTTGTTTCACACTTGTTTGTTATGTATATAATTCCACATGTGTTAATTCATAGTTTTGATGCCTTCAGAGTCAAGAAAATAAAGAAAACTCTTTGAATGAGAAGGTGTGTCCAAACTTTTGGTCTGTACTGTATATATATATATATATATATATATATATATATATATATATAAATATATATATATATATATATATATATATATATATATATATCCACACTGAGCAAAAATATAAACGCAACACTTTTGGTTTTGCTCCCATTTTGCATGAACTGAACTCAAAGATCTGAAACGTTTTCTACATACACAAAAGACCCATTACTCTCAAATATTGTTCACAAACCTGTCTAAATCTGTGTGTGTAATTCACATATATATATAGATTATTAACTCTATTCACTATGATATAACAAAGATTTCATAAATAGCTTTATTAAGCCTGCAGGATTCTTGTCCCATGAATATCATCGCCTCCTATGAATGTGTACCGTATCTGTAGGACCAGTACCTGTCCTATGTATTGTCCCCATTTTATTCATTTACATTAAACCGGTCCATGGTCTGCGCATTCATTTTGCACAAACTGTCTTTTACTTTTAATTATGGCCCATGTATCCACATTGGATCCTCACAACTGTATCATAATGATGTTTTATCTATCTTACTGGACCCGATTTTAATCATAATATGATCTGTGTATCGCAAGCATCCGATTGCTTTAAACTATACTTGCCGAGCCACGTGATCGGAGGCGACTGGCAACGTCATCAGGCAGCGTCCTGACACTATGCTGATGACGCGACGCCTGCAGGGCCATGTGACCGGGTGCCGCCAGTGACGTCATCAACGACGGCTCTGATGCCGGCTGCACACTGTGGGATACGATTAGGACCAGGTCCGCCCATAGGAATAGGGCACACCCCCTGTGGGTGTGACGGGGCGGCAATACGGCACATAAGACATAGAAGATGTGGGGGTGGCCTTAGCTACTCAGTATGACAGACACGCCCACTAGAGGCGTGATTGAGTCATAGACTCACGCCCAACATAGGCTTGAACAGGAATGGGCGGGTGATTATCCGGCCCCTCGCATTACTCATTAAGTGCGGGCTATTTAAACCGGACAGGCTTCTCTGCATGGCGACCTCACATGCAGGACCAGTGAGGCACCATTACCTGTGAGTTCCACGGAGGGCTTTTCTTCTTACCTATTAAAGGTTGGTGTGCATGGCCTTATCTGGCTCTTAACTTTGATTATTTTTTTCTGCCCTAAACAGTGTATACACGGGCTATGGTTGGAGTGACAGAGAACATACTAACTCCATAGACAGCCTGGGGCCTCTTAGACGGCATCCGGACACGCAAGTAGTATCTGGTTACTTGTTTGCCATGTTTATCATACATGTTATCACACATATGTGGCCGCTTCCATGAGGTCGTTACTGTTTACCTATGTGGGAACTATACTTGCATGAGCCTGTATACCTGTGTGGTAATCTGCAACTCATGCTCTATACACACCAAGGCGAGTGACTTACTCATGTAACTGCCCCCATGGTCCTCTAATACGGTCCTTGTATCTGACCGCTTAAAGCTATCTAACAACTGAACTTAATAAGACCAGTAAATGATCTGGTCTAACTGTGTCATCATAATTGACTGCTCCGTTACCTCTTATTGATGCCAAAAATAGCATTGTACTTATATATATGTCCCCTGAGGAACCCGAAAATCAATTAGGGTGAAACGCGTTGGGACACTGGCACATGATTGCATGCCACTATAGGCAGTGCTCCTGGTGCCTAGAGTGTATACACATCTCAACTATACACTTGCTTGTACAAATGTGTACGGCGATTTTCGGCGTGTGAACATCACACATTAATTATGGTGTGTGGTGGCCACACACCGATATTGCCTATTTGATGATGCATACTCATGGATGATCACACCTGTGGTTGTCTGTGTACCTTTTATGACATAAGCTGTGTGAGCAACTGTCCACCCACAAGACGCAGCATCCATGAATGTGGGTGGTTCTTTGCTCCCCATACTGTCAATCTATATCCGTTTTGTTTGTTTTTTTCTGTGCGCCTAGAGCAGGCCCCTTAATAGAGACTCACCGGGATTATAGGGTCTATCCAGGTATCATAAGGAGGTTCCAGTACACGGGATCGTCCTTATCAGGACGGCTATTCCGTCTTTAGGCAGGGCTATCAAGCCTAGGGTCAGCTTTAGGGACAGATCAGAATCCATGACTGTCCACCTCGTCTATCATTGACCCGTGCTATTGGACGATTGCAGTATTATCTCTTATGTCATCAAGGATATATCTTTCCTTTTTTTTTTTTTTTTGTTCTTTTCTATGTGTGTCTGTGGGAGTTTTTTATTTTATGTTGATATTAGATTAAAGGCAACGTTTTAAACAGGTTGCTTCCTGTGATTACATAAATCTGTGTGTGAGCACTTCTTTGCCTGGATAATCCATCCCACCTCATGGGTGTGGCATATCAAGGTGCTGCTGATTAGAAAGAATGAATATTGCACAGGGGTGTCTTAGACTGCCCACAATAAAAGTCCACTCTGAAATGTGCAGTTTGATCACACAGCACAATGCCACAGATGTTGTAACGTTTAAGGGAGCGTGCAATTGGCATGCTGACTGCAGGAATGTCTACCAGAGCTGTTGCCCGTGCAATGAATGTTCATTTCTCTACCATAAGCCGTCTCCAAAGGCGTTTCAGAGAATTTGGCAGTACATCCAACTGGCCTCGCGACCGCAGCCCATGTGTACCCACACCAGCCCAGGACCTCCACATCCAGCATGTTCACCTCCATGAACGTCTGAGACCAGCCACCCGGACAGCTACAGCAACAATCAGTTTGCATAACCAAAGAATTTCTGCACAAACTTTTAGAAACCATTTCAGGGAAGCTCATCTGCATGCTCGTCGTCCTCATCGGGGTCTGGACCTGACTGCAGTTCATCGTCGTAACCGACTTGAGTAGGCAAATGCTCACATTCGATGGCGTCTGGCATGTTGGAGAGGTGTTCTGTTCATGGATGAGTCCCGGTTTTCATTTGCCCACTCAAGTCGGTTACGACGACGAACGCCAGTCAGGTCCAGACCCCAATGAGGACGATAAGCATACAGATGAGCTTCCCTGAGATGGTTTCTGACAGTTTGTGCAGAAATTATTTGCTTATGCAAACCAATTGTTGCTGCAGCTGTCTGGGTGGCTGGTCTCAGACTATCATGGTGGTGAACATGCTGGATGTGGAGGTATATGTGTTTATATATATATATTTATATAAGGCAGAAAGGAAAGAAGCAGCACACAAAAAGAACGTACTGGTGCAAAAATATCCTCCTGAGAGACCTGTGACCAAGGTCCCAAGTATGGATAATAAAGCAAAAGAAGGCAGCACTCCAATTGATAGTGAAAAAGTGGACGGTTTATTCACTCATCAGCGACGTTTCAGCTCTCTCTATGGAGCCTTTTTCCAGCTGAGTAACATGTGCAAAATTACATATATAAATAGTGCAAGTAATTGCCAAAGTACAAATTGATACATCATACAATAAAGTGCAAATGCATAAATATTACAACCATATTACAAGTATAATCAGTGTATCACCATGGTTCAATATAGCAGCGATACAAATATAGTAATAAAAATTCCATACTGTGATAAATATAATGTAGAATCACCAAAATTCCATAATTGCTAATCAAATGTGACAAGTGAACAAGAGTGTTTAGCATAAAATAGCAATGAAAAAGTTGAAAACCTTTGAATGAATCACTTTAGGCCGAGTAGACATGGTGAGAACTGTTGGCGTCCGGAAGAGAAGATGGCGCATGCGCCGCTCCAACCACTATTGCGAGATTCGCAGAGGTGGTACATGGTGTACCAACCACATCAAAGATGGCCGCTTAGGAACATTGCTTTAGGGCGCATGCGCATGCCAATGCAACCGCCCATGTAGATTTGACAGACACTTGTACAGTGCCTGAGCGCCGCAGCATATAGCAGAAAGAGCTGATCCAAGCATCGGGGACCGGCGGGTCAACGTCGGTCACCAATAGGATATCTGTATCAGCAGGATGATGCGGTATTCACACCGTTAACATCCCGCTGTCCAGAATGACAGCAAATCCGCTCCATGTCCCTTACAGCCACACAGTAGGCAAAATCCACTGTGAATAGATCAACTGAAGGGGCATAGACAAAGCTGCATCGGGGCTCATGATATTAATTTATTTATATTAAATATGGCAGCAACTCCCGTCTGTGTAGGTGTAACCCAAGTCCCATGGAGGGGGCTGGGGTCGCACCATGACACAGACAGAGGCCGTCCCCAAATATCAATTATACATATTGCAAAATACAAAGGGGAGAAGGGATCGCCAACATAGTTCCTCCAGTCTTCGCCATACGTACGCATTTTTTGCTGGGGATTGCCGTTCTGCGGACCGCATGCGGAGGAATTGCTCCCCCGGTTATAGACAGGCTACAGTCTTCTGGGTTTGAAGCATTTTCACCCGTTTAGGCCACTTTTTTCAGTGAGTTTTTGTTTTTATGTGTATGGAATGTGCCACTTTAATTTGTTGGTAACATTCTTCTGCACCTGGTAGCTTCTGTGTGACATGGTCTGTTGTGGGTGCGGCTTCTGTGTGACATGGTCTGTTGTGGGTGCGGCTTCTGTGTGACATGGTCTGTTGTGGGTGCGGCTCACAGCTTTATTCTACCTCACAGTGCATTGGTGATACCACTATGGAGACATGTGAGAGCCTGGCTGTGAGATAGTTTCTAGCACTGTTCAGACCTTGTTCACACACCACGGGCAGTTTAGTGGTAGGACCCAATGCGTGCTGAGACACCGTGACGTGGTGCATGAGGGGCTCCGATATGTTCCTGACTGAATTAGCCTGAGGAATTAGCTAGTATTTTCAGTTGCGTATCATTTTGGTGCATTTTTTACAGTGATTTTTTTTTTTATTATTATTTTTTTCAACCCTGTACATTGTAAAAAGCATGTACCATAAGGTGTATTTTACTATTTGTAATGTACAACTCTTTATAGAATAGTGTATACAGGCCTAGACGAGGCCAAGAGGGCACTCTTTTGTCAGGTTGAGGTAGCCCTGTGGATTTTACGAGCCTGTACATTGGGAGCTTTCATGATGTACATGCTAATTGTACTGTACTATACAGTACATCAGTAATGTGATGTGAACAGGGCCTTACTGTCAAGCCAAATTACATTTAATGGAGGGGTCCAATCTAAGTTAAAGGGGTTGTCTCACTTCAGCAAATACTGTCGCATTTATCATGTAGAGAAAGTTAATAGAAGCCACTTACTAATGTATTGTTATTATCCATATTGCTTCCTTTGCTGGCTGGATTCATTTTTCCATCACATTATACGCTGCTTGTTTCCATGGTTACAACCACCCTGCAATCCATCAGCGGTGACTGTGCTTGCACACTATAGGAAAAAATTATCATGAGAGCTCACATAGGCTGGTGCTTTTTTCTATAGTGTGCCAGCATGGCCACCACTGATGGATTACAGGGTGGGAGTAAACATGGAAACGAGCAGCGTATAATGTAAAGGAAAAATTATTCCAGCCAGCAAAGGAAGCAATATGGACAATCACAATACATTAGTAAGTGTCTTGTATTACCTTCCTCTACATAATAAATGCTATTTACTGAACTGACACAACCCCTTTAAGTTTGAGGTGTTTGTGTGTGTGTATATGACAGAGGAGGAACACCATGTTTGCCCCGGGGGAAGAAAAGCATAGCTAATGCTCTGACTATGATCCTCTATGATTCCGAGATTGGTTGGTTTTAGGACTTGTTCACGATCGTATGGCTTTTTCAGTGTTTTTCGGGACGTTTTTAACTAATCGGTTTTTCAGTTTTTTGATTCAGTAGTGTTTCCGGCTCCATTCTGTTTCTCTGTTCCGTTTTTCCATATGGCATATACTGTATACAGTAATTACAGAGAAAAAAATGGGCTGGGCATAACATTTTCAATAGATGGTTCCGCAAAAACGGAACGGATACGGTACATTCCGTATGTGTTCCATTTTTTTTTTTGCGGACCCCTTTGACTTGAATGGAGCCACGGAACATGATTGCGGGCAATAATAGGACATGTTCTATCTTTGAACGGAAATACGGAAATTCGAAAAAAACTTTTGTGTGAACGAGCCCTTAGTCCTGACCAGTAGTGGAGAGTAGACTATGCATGCATTCTCTATTACAATAAATGTTAATTATCAAATTTATGAGAAAAAGTAAGAAAAAAATGATACAATTATAAAGAGATCAGGTGTTAGATAACATAATATAGACCTGAGGCGAGTGGAGGATGGTTTTAAAAAGACACATTTTATGAGGTCCATTTGTTTGTATTATAAATGAAACATATTAATGGCGTTGGCTAGGTTGCCAAAGTTGATCTCGACAGGAAGAGGCTGATAATCACCGTTTCTCACTGAATAAATAAGCCACATTATATGATTATGTTTATCTTTTCAGAAAATTGATTACTCTGTCTCATTTTGCATATGAAGTCCATTTTCTTGTCATCAAACGTCTATTAAATAAACCAACTGATATAATATGTGGAGCACAAGAAATCTTTGAAGGACTTTGTACATTTTAACAAGAAATCTTTCCTTCATTAGCTTAATATTGCTTTGGTGAACGTGAAATTTCAGTCAGTATGATAAGGCGAAGCTCTTGCCTGAATGCCATACTGGCAGAGAAAGCCACCAGACTCTAATAACTTCAGCAAACTACAACCTGAGTTCTGATGTTTCTTTTGATATTTATATCTATGTATTACTATAATAAAGGTCATAAAGTGGCAATATGCAGTGTTTTTTTTTTATATTTAGTGTGCTTCACTGCTAAGAAGAGGCCTCCTCAGGGCTAATTCTGGCTGAAACATCTTTTAGGGCTCTTTCACACTTGAGTTGTCCGGATCCGGCGTGTACTCCATTTGCCGGAATTACACGCCGGATCCGGAAAAACGCAAGTGAACTGAAAGCATTT
This sequence comes from Bufo bufo, assembly GCF_905171765.1. NCBI lineage: Eukaryota > Metazoa > Chordata > Amphibia > Anura > Bufonidae > Bufo > Bufo bufo. Next base: position 456,962,196 of record NC_053389.1, read on the forward strand.
GAAGACGGATCCGTCTTCAAAATGCGTTCAGTGTTACTATGGCAGCCAGGACGCTATTAAAGTCCTGGTTGCCGTAGTAGTAGTGGGGAGCGGAGGAGCAGTATACTTACAGTCCGTGTGGCTCCCGGGGCACTCCAGAATGACGTCAGAGCGCCCCATGCGCATGGATGACGTGTCCATGCGATCACGTCATCCATGCACGTGGGGCGCCCTGACGTCACTCTGGAGCGCCCGGGGAGCCGCACGGACGGTAAATATGCTGCTCCCCCGCTCCCCACTACACTTTACCATGGCTGCCAGGACTTTAGCGTCTTGGCAGCCATGGTAACAATTCAGAAAAAGCTAAACGTCTGATCCGGCAATGCGCCGAAACGACGTTTAGCTTAAGGCCGGATCCGGATTAATGCCTTTCAATGGGCATTAATTCCGGATCCGGCCTTGCGGCAAGTGTTCAGGATTTTTGGCCGGAGCAAAAAGCGCAGCATGCTGCGGTATTTTCTCCGGCCAAAAAACGTTCCGGTCCGGAACTGAAGACATCCTGATGCATCCTGAACAGATTTCTCTCCATTCAGAATGCATTAGGATAAAACTGATCAGGATTCTTCCGGCATAGAGCCCCGATGACGGAACTCTATGCCGGAAGAAAAGAACGCAAGTGTGAAAGAGCCCTTAGTCCACAAATGATTGTCAAGTGCTTCAGATTTTTTTCCATTCGTTTTTTATAAATGTATTTTTCCGGTGATGATTTTCATGTGTCAGCAATTAATATCAATGCAAATACCTAACACTTAACATATCATACATTAACCCCTTCCTGACAGAGCAATTGTCTATTTTTCAATTTAGTTTTTTACTCCCTTTCTTCACTGAACCATTTTTTTTTTTTTTTCCATTAAGATAGGTGTATAAGGGCTTGTTTTTTTGCAGGACAAGTTGTACTTTCAAAAGGTATAATTTCATATTGCAAATTATGTAGTGGGAAGCTGGAAAAAAATTCTAAATGCTGTTGAATCGAAAAAAAATGCCACAGGCAAAGCTTCATAGGAACATTGCTTTGGCAGACCTCGGAGCCTGTAGAAGTCCCAAGGCTGCAGCAGCAACCAATTGGTTCCCCTGATCTGATTTGCACAAACTTTATGATGTCTGCCTATTTCCTGACTATGAGTATTGTCTCATCCCTTGTTGCTTCACACTGTTGTCTCTGACTCAAGATGCAACCACTGGTAGTGGCTTGAGGGCTCCCCTGCTGTCCAGATCCCTGGACAGGGGTTAAAGGGTGAAAATAAGGGGACTGCCAGGATAATGCCCTTCAGACTAGCCCAAAGTCAAACCAATTGGTTGTCACAGTGGTTCAACACCCACTGTCTGTAAAATATGGCACTTAATACTATAGACTTTGTTGATAATCTGCACCATTTTTTTATATTTCATAAGATATGCCCCCTTGTTGGCAAAGTCTTTTGTGCTGCCGAAATGAAGGTCCTGTCCATAAAATGGCTGCTGATAGATGGTTGTGTGACTAGACTTATCACTCAGCCTCCTCCATTCAAAATACATTGTATCTGCCATCTGTACTTGCACTGTTGGGAGTTTATTGCTTATGTCTGAGGGAGCAGAGCATGACGCAGTCTGACTAACTCAGGACTACAGTAGTAGTTTACTGCTAGATAATTGTATTTTTATGACATCTACTAAGGAAAGCTAAATAAATAAAAAAATTATAAAATGAAAAATGATAAATGTCGAAAAAAATACTCTTTTTGTCATAACTGACACCTTGGAATGAGAAAAGTTCAGCTCCGATTCCCACCCATGTCTATTATGTCATGTCAATTCTCCCAAATTATTGATTTAATGTCCAACCATTATCTAAAAAAAACACTGCCTACAAACATAATGCTATGCTCCTCCACTCCACAGACTTGCAAAACCAAATGCTAACTAATTATTTTTGCAAAGGCCCAAAATGAATAGCTTTGTGAATAGGGGAACTCTATTTAGGCTTAAGTCTTACCCATTAAGATTTGGTTTTGAAAAAATCTCAGACCTATATTTCTTGGTATAATCTTTGTAGACTACATAAGTTTCAATACATTAAAAAGAAGGTTCTAAGGAATAATGGTTAGAAGTAATAGATTATGCTTTGCTTAACATAGAGCGTGATGGGGTGATGTATGACATGCAGTAGATATTCACATTTTGGTGTCCTTTGCATTATGGATCTCAGATCTTGCACTAGATTTAAAAAGATCTACCCATCTGGACAATTGTTTCCTTGTAAGAAGCTGCCCCAGCATAACTCTAGGTAAAGCTTAGTGGCCACTTCCTCTGCCTCTTCACATGAATGTCTGACCATGTAATACAGGCTCAAGCTGAGTCTACCAGAGCAGGAGCCGTTCTTTGCAACAGCTTTTTTCTGTTACTCATAAAGGGTGTCCAGGCCGGAAAATTCCTTCGTCCATGACATCTGTATTCCCCAGCAGCACTTATGAAAAGGAGTTGTCAAGATGGTACAACCCTGTTAACCAATATATCATTTTAGCCCAACAAGTTGCTTTAATATTTACAAAGGACCTTCCGATGCATCTCTCATATCTGTCACGGATGGTGTACAGGAAACAATATGATACAAATAACAAACGATGACTAACTGGATCCACAACTAAGGAACAAAAAGGGAGACCCCTGCAATCGACCTGCCGCTCTCCCTTATTGCTCAGCCTATGCGACCACTCTAAAGGTGAATGGGCGCATATCCACGTACCTCGGCTATCTTAACCTGAAGGCCCTACAATAGTGAGGGGACACGACCACCGGCTCCCTACACAGACACGGAGGGAGTCAGGGTCACCTGGATCCAGACAACAGAAAATCATAAATATTAAAACAGCACTTATCTGCAGACGACTGTGAACTGCGAACTGGTAGCTGGAAGCTGAGAGCTGATCTGCAGACGACTGTGAACTGAGAGCTGGGAGCTAAAGACAGCATGCACACTCAATCCAGGAAGTTGTATCAGCCACACCCAACTACCTTATGGGGGAGAATATAAAGGGAGGTAATGAGTCTGACTGCATGACAGCTGAGATAGCCAAACGAGGTGAGGAACAGAAACCAAAACAAAGAAACTCAAGGGGGAGGATCTGAACGGCTCATATCAGAGCTTCTCAGCTGTCTGCTTGTGACAGTACCCCTCCCTCTAGGAGTGGACTCCGGACACTCAGGGCCCACCTTCTCAGGATGGGACCTATGGAAAGCCCTGATGAGGCGAGAGGCCTTAATGTCCGTCACTGGGAGCCACATCCTCTCCTCAGGACCATAACCCTCCCAATGAACGAGGTACTGGAGGGAACCGCGGACAAGACGAGAATCCACAATCCTAGAGACCTGAAATTCAAGATTCCCATCAACCATAATCGGAGGAGGAGGCAAAGGTGAGGGTACAATAGGTTGAACATAAGGTTTCAATAAGGACTTATGGAAAACATTATGGATCTTCCAAGTCTGAGGAAGATCAAGACGGTAGGCAACAGGATTGATGACAGACAGGATCTTGTAAGGCCCAATAAACCTAGGACCCAACTTCCAGGAGGGAACCTTCAATTTGATATTCTTGGTAGACAGCCACACCAAATCACCAACATTCAGGTCCGGACCAGGCATACGTCTCTTATCCGCCACACGCTTATATCTCTCACTCATATTCTTTAGATTATCCTGAATATTTTGCCAAATAGATGACAAAGACGAGGAGAATCTGTCCTCATCAGGCAAACCAGAAGAGCCCTCTCCAGAGAAAGTCCCAAACTGCGGATGAAACCCATATGCACCAAAAAATGGTGACTTATCAGAGGACTCCTGACGACGGTTATTTAAAGCAAACTCAGCAAGGGACAAAAACGAACACCAATCCTCCTGATTCTCCGCCACAAAACAGCGCAGATATGTCTCCAGATTCTGATTGACACGCTCTGTCTGGCCATTCGACTGCGGATGGAAAGCAGAAGAGAATGACAAGCGAACCCCCAAGCGAGAACAGAAAGCCTTCCAGAATCTGGAAACAAACTGCGTGCCCCTATCAGAGACTATGTCAGAAGGAATCCCATGCAATTTGACAATGTGGTCAACAAATGCCTGCGCCAGCGTCTTAGCATTGGGCAAACCGGGAAAAGGGATAAAGTGCACCATTTTGCTAAAACGGTCCACCACCACCAGAATCACAGACTTCCCCGAGGAACGAGGCAAGTCCGTTATGAAGTCCATGGACAGATGTGTCCAAGGACGGGAAGGAATGGGCAAAGGAAGGAGAGGACCTGATGGCCGTGAGTGAGGGACCTTGGCACGAGCGCAAGTCTCGCAAGCTGCCACAAAACCCTCAACCGACTTACGAAGCGCAGGCCACCAGAATCTCCGAGCAATGAGATCCAGTGTGGCTCTTGTCCCCGGGTGCCCAGCAAGGACCGTATCATGGTGTTCTTTAAAAATCTTGTGTCTCAAAGCGAGAGGCACAAACAACCTCCCAGGAGGACAAAGATCAGGAGCTTCTGACTGGGCTGCCTGCACCTCTGCCTGCAATTCAGGAAAAAGAGCAGAGACCACCACACCTTCAGCTAAAATGGGACCCGGGTCTTCAAAATTCCCACCTCCCGGGAAACAACGTGACAGGGCATCTGCCTTCACATTCTTAACCCCAGGGCGGAACGTAACAACAAAATTAAACCTTGAAAAGAACAAAGACCATCTGGCCTGTCTCGGGTTCAGACGCTTGGCTGACTCCAAGTAGGCCAGATTTTTATGGTCAGTAAACACGGTAATAGGGTGTCTGGCTCCCTCTAGCCAATGGCGCCATTCCTCAAAAGCCAACTTGATGGCCAACAATTCCCTATCTCCCACATCATAATTTCTCTCTGCGGAGGAGAGCTTCTTTGAGAAAAAGGCACACGGTTGCCATTTGGCAGGAGAGGAACCCTGAGACAAGACCGCCCCCACCCCTACCTCAGAAGCATCAACCTCAACTATGAAGGGTAAGGAAACATCAGGTTGTACTAGGATGGGAGCGGAAGCAAAACTCTCCTTGATATTAGAAAAGGCCTTACGCGCCTCTGCCGACCAAGAAGAAAAGTCTACCCCTTTTCTGGTCATATCCGTGAGTGGTTTAACAACAGAGGAATAATTCAAAATAAATTTCCTGTAATAATTAGCAAAGCCCAAAAAACGCATCAGCGCCTTCTGATTCTCAGGAAGCTCCCACTCAAGCACAGCGCGGACCTTCTCGGGGTCCATGCGAAAACCAGAAGCGGAGACAAGAAACCCCAGAAATTGGATCTCCGGAACCGCAAACACACACTTTTCCAGTTTCGCGTATAATTTATTCTCCCGCAGGATGAGTAAGACCTGACATAAGTGTTCCTTATGAGTTTTGAAATCAGGAGAAAAAATCAAAATGTCATCCAAATACACTAATACAAATTTTCCCATTAAATGATAAAAAATGCTGTTGACGAAATGCTGAAAAACGGCTGGGGCATTCATCAAACCAAAAGGCATAACTAAATTCTCAAAATGGCCCTCAGGGGTATTGAAAGCCGTCTTCCATTCGTCTCCTTCTCTGACCCTAACCAGGTTGTATGCCCCTCTTAGGTCTAATTTGGAAAAGATTTTCGCCCCAACAACCTGGTTAAACAAATCTGGGATTAAAGGAAGCGGATACGGATCACGAATAGTGATACTGTTCAGCTCCCTGAAATCCAGACAAGGTCTTAAAGAACCATCTTTTTTCTTAACAAAGAAAAAACCAGCGGCAACAGGTGACTTCGAGGGTCGTATGTGTCCTTTTCTCAGACTCTCAGAGATATAAGCACGCATCGCGACCCTCTCAGGTTGGGAAAGATTGTATAAACGAGATTTAGGTAGCTTGGCACCCGGGATGAGATCAATAGGGCAATCATACTCCCTGTGCGGAGGCAAATCCTGAACTCCACTCTCAGAGAAAACATCCAAAAATTCAGAGAGGAAAGGTGGTACGGTTTTAGTAGAAACCTCAGAAATAGATGTTATGAGGCAATTCTCTCTGCAAAAGTCACTCCAACCATTTATTTGCCTCGCTGGCCAATCAATGGTGGGGTTATGTTTAGTGAGCCAGGGTAGCCCCAACACTAGAGGAGTAGGCAAACCGCTAAGGACGAAACATGACACATCCTCAACATGAGTATCATTCACAATTAAACGGATATTGTGAACTATGCCCTTTAATGATTTCTGAGAAAGTGGAGCTGAATCAATAGAAAAAACAGGAATATTTTTTCGCAAAGTGCATACCTGGAAACCATGAGTTATTGCAAATTGGTTATCAATGAGGTTGACAGCTGCTCCACTATCCACAAAAATCTCACAAAAAAATGCTCTTGCTCTCTAGCGCCACCCTAGCAGGCAGGACAAAACGGGAACTACAAGCAAAAGACAATTCTTCAATTTCCGCCTCAACCCTGCCAATAGTAACAGACGGAATATTCTTAAAAGATTTCTTCCTTTTTGTCTCTTTATTACTCCCAGAAAACTGCCTGAATCTCCTAGAGGGACAAACATTTGCCAGATGATTTATACCTCCACAACAAAAGCAAACCCTGCCCTGCGGGCTGAATCCTCTATTATCAGAGGCAATCAACCCCAGCTGCATGGGCTCCTGCTCAGAAGGGGCTGACAGCGACTGAGACCCCTGTGCACAGAATGACACCGGTGCACTGTCCCGGGACTGAGCATGACAAGAAGGAGAAATCTCTCCTCTTTCTCTAAGACGCCTGTCAATACGAACAGCCTGAGACATAGCAGAATTCAAGGAGGTAGGTCTTTCATGAAAGGCAAATGCATCTTTTAATCCCTCAGAAAGACCATAGCAGAATTGACTTCGGAGTGCAGCATCATTCCAACCCGTATCTGCTGCCCATCTCCGAAATTCTGAGCAGTATATCTCTGCGGATTGTTTACCCTGGCATAACAGACGTAGTCTAGACTCAGCCAGAGCAATACGATCCGGATCATCATATATCTGACCCAGGGCTAAAAAGAATTCATCCACTGAACGGAGGGGTTGTGCCCCCTCCGGCAGCGAAAAGGCCCAGGACTGAGCATTACCCCTGAGCAGCGATATAATGATGCCCACCCTTCGTTCTTCATCACCGGAAGAATGGGGAAGAAGGCGAAAATGGAGTTTGCAAGCCTCCCTAAAACGTACAAAATTCTCACTACCCCCGGAAAACGTATCCGGGAGCGAAATCTTAGGCTCAGCACAAACTCCATGAACGCAAGCTGAACCGGTCACTTGAAACTGAGAAAAAGTCTTACGGAGATCAGCTACCTCCAATGAAAGACCCTAGAAGCGTTCAGCCAAAAGTGTAACCGGATCCATGCTTGAAACGGTTTTGGTGGCTGATAATGTCACGGATGGTGTACAGGAAACAATATGATACAAATAACAAACGATGACTAACTGGATCCACAACTAAGGAACAAAAAGGGAGACCCCTGCAATCGACCTGCCGCTCTCCCTTATTGCTCAGCCTATGCGACCACTCTAAAGGTGAATGGGCGCATATCCACGTACCTCGGCTATCTTAACCTGAAGGCCCTACAATAGTGAGGGGACACGACCACCGGCTCCCTACACAGACACGGAGGGAGTCAGGGTCACCTGGATCCAGACAACAGAAAATCATAAATATTAAAACAGCACTTATCTGCAGACGACTGTGAACTGCGAACTGGTAGCTGGAAGCTGAGAGCTGATCTGCAGACGACTGTGAACTGAGAGCTGGGAGCTAAAGACAGCATGCACACTCAATCCAGGAAGTTGTATCAGCCACACCCAACTACCTTATGGGGGAGAATATAAAGGGAGGTAATGAGTCTGACTGCATGACAGCTGAGATAGCCAAACGAGGTGAGGAACAGAAACCAAAACAAAGAAACTCAAGGGGGAGGATCTGAACGGCTCATATCAGAGCTTCTCAGCTGTCTGCTTGTGACAATATCTGATGCATATGAATTCTGTGAAAAGTATACAGCTGTCAATAAACTGAGCAAAATTATAGTATTATTGCTTTGCTCTAAAAACTTTTCACCCCTGCAAGGTCTTCCCTGTTACGACATATTTGCCACAATGGAATATTAGGTAAATTAGGATAGGTCATCAATATCTGATTGTTGGGGGTCCAACTCCCGGCATCCCCCTGGATCAGCTGTCAGAAAGGGTTGCAGTGCTCAAGGGTATACCAAGAGCAGCACCACATACTGTATAGTGGCTGTGCTAAGTATCACAGCACATGCCCTTTCACTTGAGTCAGAGTAGAATGTGACTGTATTCTACATTGTTATAAATTTTGTAGGCCAAAATCACAAGACAGGCAAGTCTGTTATTGTAGGTCTTATCTGTGGAAGCCACCTTGTCACTAGTATATGGACAAAACACAATTTTGATCAAAGGTGATTACAGAGAGCGTAAGGTTTTCATATAGTAGGTATAGCAGTGGTACAATTTACATTTGTTCATGTTTCTGGTGTTTGCATGTGTCTTTGCTCATGGCAGTGTGCTGCTACTTGTAGTCCTTGTTTGCTTTTACATTGGAGCCATGGTAGCAGGTTTGCCAGGAGTTGGTTGCACATGGATCAGATATTGATAATCTGCCCTGAGGATAGGGCATCACTATTGAATTCACAGAAAACCCTTTAATAATGAGAATTTACAGTCCTCATTAATATAAAGTTTTTTGTTTGCTGAAATTTAGCATGAAAGTGAAGTAATTACTATTGATTTCCATAAGAATACTAAGCTACAAGCAAAAGAAATGCCCAAAAAGTGTCACTTACAGATTCAACCAAAATTATACCAAGCCACAACATTAATTTCAAATCACTAATAGGTGAAGTGAATAATGTGTATTATCTTGTGACAGTGGCACCTGTCAAGGGGTGGGATATAAGAGACAGCAATTAACCAGTCAGTTCTTGAAGTTGGTGTGTTGAAAGCAGGAAAAATGGGCAGGCATAAGGATCTGAGTGACTTTGACAAGGGTCAAACTGTGATGGCTAGACGACTGGGTTAGAGCATCCCTAGAATGACAGGTCCTGTGGTGTTGTAAATGGAATGTGGTGGTTTGTGCCAACCAAAAGTGTAAACCAAATAAATTACGCCTTTTATTTTACTCTTCTCCATATAAGGGTTCTGAGAGCTATTGAGCTATTGTCCATGTTCAAATACATACGTCCAGCTTTAATCGCCACTAAAAGGATAATGAGTATTGAAAATGAAAACAAGATGCCTGCGTGAAATTCAATCAGTTTCCTACCCATAACTTACAGTAATGGTCTATATAGACTTTCCAATCATTCAACTTCCTTTAAGCCACCACAGAAAAACATATTCTGAAACAAAATAGCCTAAGACTAGGGATGAGCGGACCCGTGGACGTTCGGGTTTGCCGGGTTCGGCCGAAAATCGGACCTGAAGTGAATGGGGACCTGAACTTTGGTACACTAAAATGGCTGTAAAATAGTCGTAGTTAGGGCTAGAGGGCTGCAAAAGGAAGCAAAATGGGTGTAAGAGCAGGACGGTTTCCCTTCAAAGAAATGCGGATAGGGAAATGACTTAAAATAACATAGAATACAAAAAAATAAAAAATAATAATCTTGAACTAGGAGGCGGAGATCAAAGTGGAATAGGAGGTTGAGGATGCGGTGGACGTGGCAGTGTAGGTGGAAGCGGCGGTGGATGAGGTAGCCAACACTGTTTTTGTTGTTTTTTTTATTTTTTTTCCTTTATTGTATTTTATTTTTATAAATTTGGGAAGACCCCAAAAATAGAAAAGAGAATGCAAAGAGAAAGTGCGCTGGAGTATAACAGAACAGAACAAGGTACGGACAAGTCCTGTGGGATCCATGCCTAGTTCATTTTAATGAACGTGACTTGTCCATGTTGCCTGTGGACAGGCAGCTACAATTGTCTGTGATTACACCCCTGCCGTGCTAAACACACGACAATACACTTGCTGCAGGGTAGGCCAGCACCTCCAAGGCGTAAAGTGCAAGCTCCGGCCATGTGCCCAATTTGGAGACCCAGAAGTTCAATGGGGCAGACCCATCAGTCAGTACGTGTAGGCTTGTGCCCACATACTGTTCCACCATGTTGCTGAAATGCTGCCTCCTGCTAAGATGTTCCATATCAGCTGGTGGTGCTGGTTGTTGTGGCGTGCTGGCAACGTTTTTCTACATTTCGGCCATGCTAACCCTCCCTTCTGAGGTGCATTGGCGACTTCTTCCTCCTCCTCCTCCTCTGCCTTCGCCTTGTGCTTGAACTTAGCCCCCGCTGTCAGGTGTGAATGTCATCAGCGTGCTTCTACCAGTGTGCGCTTGTACTTGCACATCTTCTGATCACGCTCCAGTGACAGGATTAAGGACAGCACGTTGTCCTTGTAGCGGAAATCCAGCAGGGTGGCCATCCAGTAATCAGCACTGGTTAGAATGTGGGCAACTCGGCGGGCATTGCGCAGGCACAGCAGCATGTAGTCGCTCATGTGTGCCAGGTTGCCCAGAGGCAACGACAAGCTGTTCTCTGTGGGAGATTTATCATCTGTGTCCTCTGTCCCCCCAGCCATGCTCCCTTGATGCCCATAAGCTGCTTTGGGTGCCATGCTGCTGTAAACACGGTTCCTCATCATCATCATCATCATCATCATCCTCCTCCTCCTCATCCTACAGAACTGTGCCCTGGCTGGACAGTTGTGAACCTGGCCTCTATTGGTGCAGGAACCCACCCTCGGAGCCACTTGTGAACGACTGGCCAGATAACTGTGGAAATGACCATCTTCCTCCTCCTCTTTCTCCTGTGACACATCCTCTTCCATCATTGCCCAATGTGTTTTTTCAAGGAGACATTGAAGTGGCATAGTAACGCTGAGGACTGCGTCATCGGCACTGGCCATGTTGGTGGAGTACTCGAAACAGTGCAAGGCGGCACACACGTCCCACATGGAGGCCAACTCGTTGTTGGTGAAGTGGTACTGTTCCGCAGAGCGACTCACCCGTGCGTGCTGCAGCTGAAACTCCACTATCGCCTGCTGCTACTTGCACAGTCTCTCCAGCATGTGCAAGGTGGAGTTCCACCTTGTGGGTACGTCGCATATGAGGCGGTGAGCAGGAAGGCCGAAGTTACACTGCAGAGCAGACAGGCGAGCAGCAGCAGGATGAGAACACCGGAAGAGCGCACAGACGGCCCGCACTTTCTGCAGAAACTCTGACATATCGGGAGAATTTTTCAGGAACCTCTGCACTACCAAATTCAGCACATGTGCCAGGTAAGGGATGTGTGTCAAACTGGCTAGCCCCAGAGCTGCTACGAGATTTTTCCCGTTTATCGCACACCACCAGGCCAGGCTTGAGGCTCAGCGGCACCAACCGCACATTGGTCTGTTGTTCCATGCCCGTCCACAGCTCCTGCGCAGTGTGGGGTTTTCCCCCCAAACAGATGAGTTTCAAAACAGCCTGCTGTTGTTTCCCCCTGGCTGTGCTGAAGTTGGTGGTGAAGGTGTTACACTGATTGGATGAGGAGGCTGTAGAGGAGTAAGTGGAGTAGGAGTAGGAGGCAACGAGAAATGTCCTGCATTCCTTGGTGGCGGTAAGACATGCGCCAAACTGCTATCCGCCTCAGGCCCAGCCGCCACTGCATTTACCCAGTGCGCAGTTAGGGAGATATAATGTCCCTGCCCATGCTTACTGGTCCATGTATTGGTAGTTATGTGGACCTTGCCACAGATGGCGTTGTGCAGTGCACACCTGATTTTGTCTGACACTTGGTTGCGCAGGGCAGGGATGGCTTGCCTGGAAAAGTAGTGGCGGCTAGGAGCCATGTACTGTGGGACAGCCACTGCCATAAGATTTTTAAAAGTCTCTGTCTCCACCAGATGGAATGACAGCATTTCAAAGGCCAGGAATTTTGAAATGCTGGCAATCAGGGCCAGGGATTGCGGGTGCGTAAGGGGGTACTTCCTCTTTCTCTCCAGTGTTTGGAGGATGGACAGCTGAATGCTGTGTGTTGCTGCCACATCATTTGTTTGCGGGGTGGCAGGTGCCACTGTCACTCCAGAGGGGGAGGAAGAGGCCGAGACCGCAGCAGAAGAGGGAGCAAGAGGAGCCTGAGATCTTTTGTGGTTTTTGAGGTGTATACTTCACTGCAGCTTGTGCATTGCATTTAGATGCCTGGTCGTGCAGGTGGTGCTCAGGTTTAGAACATATTTCTTTGTCAGGGGTGCAAAGCTGGTGTATTGCACCCACAAAAAAATCATTATAGGTCACCCACAAAACAAATAGCCAGATTCCTAACACTCTCCCTCACTTCAGCTGCCTGCTTCCTGTCCCTGCACTACTCAGAGTTGATGGGCGGTGCTACACATGATCCAGCTTGTATAGAGGCTGGGTCACATGATGCACTGGCCAATCACAGCCATTTCATTACTAGGCATGGCTCTGATGGCTTCTAAGTTCCCACAGCTTAAAAGCTTATTGATTGGCTGCCCTGGAGCCTTTTAAAAGCTTTATTAAATTCCCAAACATCGAACTTTTTACAGTTCGGGTTCGCTCAACACTACCTAAGACCAAAGAGAGGTAAAACAAAGAAATAGACTTCCCGGCTAAAATTGTATCCCATTAAGGGCTCATGCACACAAACGTATATTCTTTCCGTGTCCATTCTGGGTTTTTTTGCGGACAGTATACGGAACCATTTATTTCAATGAGTCTACAAAAAAAACGTAAGCTACTCCGTGTGGATTTAGTTTCCGTATGTCCGTATTTTCGTTCCGCAAAAAAATAGAATATGTCCTATTATTGTCCGCATTACGGACAAGGATAGTACTGTTCTATCAGGGGCCTGCTGTTCCGTTCCGCAAAATACGGAATGTACATGGACGTCATCCGTATTTTTTGCTGATCCGTTTTTTGCGGACCGCAAAGTACATACGGTAATGTGCACTAAGAGATATTCTATACAGATAAAGTATAAACTGCATGAATTATTCAGTATGTATGCAGACAAGGAGACGACAGCAGGTAAAAGCCAACAATTTTAAGAGCACCTCATGGAGTTAATTAGCAAGTCCAAAAAGTCTTCAAAAGCCAATTAGAGATGCTATTTGTAATCGTTTGGGCAATTAATATGAAAATAAGAAAGAACAAGCATTTTCCGTGGGAACCACAGGAGTTTTCTGTTACATATGCTTTAAATAAATGACTGAATGGATGAACAGGGAATTCATTCTTTTATGTGAGATAAACAGAAATGTTCCTTGTTTTGAACACAATCGGCTCTATGGCTCAAGATAATGATAATTGTAATCTGAAATGGAAGTCTAAATCTATCATTGCTTCATCATCATTATTGTAACCTTATGATTTCACCTGTAAGTAATGTACTGCAGAATGTAACGTAAAACTGAAAAAAGTAAATAAATCAGTAATTCCATTTTGGCACACAGGTAAAATTTGGTGTTGAAGAATCACATTATTTTGAAGCTAAAATTTTATATCAAGTGTTCTGGCCTCTGCACAACAAACTCTAGGATTGCATTCTCATTGATGTGTGGAAGACTGTGTTGCTGGCATGAGAAGAAAAAAGAAGGTTCCACTCCAACCAGTAGGATGGTCCAAGGTATAGGCTGCTTAACCCCTTAAGGACACAGCCTTTTTACACCTTAGGACCAGGCCATTTTTTGCAAATCTGACCAGAGTCCCTTTAAGTGCTGATAACTTTAAAACGCTTTGACTTATCCAGGCCGTTCTGAGATTGTTTTTTCGTCACATATTGTACTTCATGACACTGGTAAAATGAAGTAAAAAAAAAAATTTTTTTTTGCACCAAAAAATACCTAATTTAACAAAAATTTTGAAAAATTTGCAAATTTCAAAGTTTCAGTTTCTCTACTTCTCTAATACATAGTAATACCCCCAAAAATTGTGATGACTTTACATTCCCCATATGTCTACTTCATGTTTGAATTGTTTTGGGAATGATATTTTATTTTTTGGGGATGTTATAAGGCTTAGAAGTTTAGAAGCAAATCTTGAAATTTTTCAGAAATTTACAAAAACTCAATTTTTAGGGACCAGTTCAGGTCTCAAGTCACTTTGCGAGGCTTACATAATAGAAACCACCCAAAAATGACCCCATCTAAGAAACTACACCCCTCAAGGTATTCAAAACTGATTTTACAAACTTCGTTAACCCTTTAGGTGTTGCACAAGAGTTATTGGCAAATGGGGATGAAATTTGAGAATTTCATTTTTTTGCCTAATTTTCAATTTTAACCCATTTTTTCCACTAACAAAGCAAGGGTTAACAGCCAAACAAGACTGTATCTTTATTGCCCTGACTCTGCCGTTTACATAAACACCCAATATGTGGCTGTAAACTACTGTACGGCCACACAGCGGGGCGTAGATTGAAAGGTGCGCCGTTTGGTTTTTGGAAGACAGATTTTGCTGGACTGGTTTATTTACACCATGTCCCATTTGAAGCCCCCCTGATGCACCCCTAGAGTAGAAACTCCATAAAAGTGACCCCATCTAAGAAACTACACCCCTCAAGGTATTCAAAACTGATTTTACAAACGTTGTTAACCCTTTAGGTGTTGCACAAGATTTAATGGAAAATAGAGATACAATTTCAAAATTTCACTTTTTTGGCAGATTTTCCATTTTAAATTTTTTTTTCCAGTTACAAAGCAAGGGTTAACAGCCAAACAAAACTCATTATTTATGGCCCTGATTCTGTAGTTTACAGAAACACCCCA
>NC_053389.1:456977229-457110628 GCF_905171765.1 Bufo bufo
TCACCTACTGTGGTGGTTTCAAATGCTAACTTCCATGCTTTAATCCTATTGCCAACAGTCTATTATCCAAGTCTGTGAAAATTAGGCCTTATGCACATGGCCGTTGCCCGGTCGTGGCCGTATTGTGGCCCGCAAACAGCGGGTCTGCAATATGCAGGAACCAGCCGTGTGCTCCCCGCATCACGAATGCAGAACCATTCACTTGAACGGGTCCACAATCCGGAGCTGCTGTGCTGAACGGAGCTACGGAGTGCTTCTGCAATGTTTCTGTCCGTGCTTCTGCACAGCAAAAAAATAGAACATGTTCTATTTTTTTGCGGTGCAGACAGATCACGGATCCATTCAAGTTGAATGGGTCTCGATCCATCCCGGCCGCCGCACGGACGTTGCCCATGCATTGGGGACCACAAATTGCAGTCCCCAATGCACGGAACGGCTGCACAACGACCGCGTGCTTGAGGCCTTACAGGGAGAGAAGTGAAGCAGTAAGGACATGCCCTCTGAGAAAGGACACACAGCTCGAGAAAGGACACCCCCCTCCCTTAGCTGCCAGCCTGAAATAAATCTAGCAGAACAACTGGAGCAATGAATGGGGGAGATCTCTGGATGAATATGAAGTACATTCAGTTTAATTTTTTACATTAATCATGGGATAACCCATTTAAAAGATATTTTGGCACAATTTTTTTTTATCACCAATCCATAGGACTGATGGGAATTTGTATTACGTGGCAGCTGGTCAGTCATGTATGTTGCTGCTCCATTCTAGTTTAAGGCGATGGAAACTCTGAATTAATGATAAATATATTTCATGGGAAGTCCCCATTATTAAAAAAATTGCACCTACTCAATATAAATGTACGTAAATTGCCTTGTCCAAGTGATCTCGTTTTTAGTGTCCATCTTGATAGTCCATTGTAAACCAGCTGTTTAGTATGTACAGTGCCTTGCAAAAGTATTCACCCCCTTGACTTTTTTGGTATTTTGGTGCCTCACAACCTGGAATTAACATGGATTTTTTGAGGATTTCCATCTAAAGTCAATACTTTTTAGAGCCACCTTTTGCGGCAATCACAGCTCCGAATCGCTTTGAATAAGTCTCTATAAGCTTGCCACATTTTACAACTGGGATTTTTGCCCATTCCTCCTTGCAAAAATGCTCCAGCTTCTTCAAGTTGGATGGTTTGCGCTTGTGAACAGCAATCTTTAAGTCTGACCACAGATTTTCTATTGGATTGAGATCTGGGCTTTGACTAGGCCATTCCAACACATTTACATGTTTCCCCTTAAACCACTCAAGTGTTGCTTTAGCAGTTTGTTTGGGGTCATTGTCCTGCTGGAAGGTGAACCCCCGTCCTAGCCTCCAATCACGCACAGAGTGGTACAGGTTTTGCTCAAGAATATCCCTGTATTTAGCACCATCCATCTTTTCCTCAACTCTGACCAGTTTCCCAGTCCCGGGTTCTGAAAAACATCCCCCCAGCATGATGCTGTCAACACCATGTTTTACTGTGGGGATGGTGTTCTTTGGGTGATGTGATGTGTTGGGTTTGCGTCAAATATAGCGTTTTCTTTGATGGCCGAAAAGTTAAATTTTTGTCTCCTCAGACCAGAGCACCTTCCTCCATACATTTTGGGAATCTCCCACATGCCTTTTTAGCAAACTCACAACGTGCCTTTTGTCTTTTTGCTGAAAGTAATGGCCCAACTCTATGGAGCGTACGGCTTATTGTCGTCCTATGTACAGATACTCTAGCCTCTGCTGTGTAACTCTGCAGCTCCTCCAGGGTTACCTTAGGTCTCTGTGCTGCCTCTCTGATTAATGCCCTCCTTGCCCGGTCCATTAGTTTTGGTGGGCGGCCATCTCTTGGCAGGTTTTCTGTTGTGCCATGTTCTTTCAATTTGGTTATGATAGATTTGATGGTGCTCCCGTGGTGCTCCTGGGGATCATCAAAAATTTGGATATTTTTTTATAACCTGACCCTGACTTCTCAACAACATTGTCCCTTACTTTTTTGGAGAGTTCCTTGGTCTTCATGGCAGTGTTTGGTTAGTGATGCCTCTTGCTTAAGTGTTGCAGCCTCTGGGGAAAAGGTGTGTATATGTAATGACAGATGATGTGACACTTAGATTGCACACAGGTGTACATCATTTCACTAATTATGTGACTTCTAAAGGTTAGTGATTGCACCAGGGCTTTTTATGAGCATCCTAACAAAGGGGGTGAATACATACGCACATGCCAATTTTCTGTTTTCTATTTCTAAACAGTAGTTTTCTTTATATTTTTTTCTCATTTCACTTCACCAACTTAGACTATTGTGTTCTGATCCATCACATAAAATTCTGATTAACCCCTTCCCAACATGTGACATACTATTACCTCATGGAAGTCAGTGACTTCCCGCATTTTGACGTAATAGTACGTTATGGTGATCGGGCGGGCACCTGAGCGGTGGGCACCCGATCACTGCAGGGGTCCAGCAGTCCCTGGTAGCCGGGCCCCTGCTGTATCTTCCGGCATCGCTGTTTACAGTGATGCCGGCGGATTAACCCCTTCTAAGCTGCGGTCAGCGCTGACAGTGACATCGTAGTGGTTTGCGGCGGTGATGGAGCCCATCCGGTCCCCGCGCTGCTTTGGGGGACCCGATGCGTCACAAGGCAGCCTGATGCCGTGCAGAGGCTGCCCAATTCCTTGCACAGCATTGGGACCTGCCTTCTACGGGTGCCCAGGAGATCCAGCTTTAGGCTGGGTCTCCTAGGCAACCTGTTAGTGTATGACTCAGTGTCATACATTAACAGGCAATGCATTACAATACAGATGTATTGTAAAGCATTGCAGAGGGGATCAGACCCCCAAAAGTTGAAGTCCCAAAGTGGGACAGAAATAAAGTGTAAAAAAAAAAGTTAAAAAAGTGTTTTTAATACAAAAAATAAAGTTTCAAGTTAAAAAAATAAAAAAACGCCCCTTTCCCCAGATTTCATAAAAAAAAATAGAAATAAAAGGAAAAACAAACATATTAGGCATTGCTGCATCCATAACGACCGGCTCTATAAATATATCATGTGATCCACCCCGTCTGATAAACACCATAGAAAAAAATAAACACTGTGTCAAAAAAAGGCATTTTTGTCACTTTACGTCACAAAAAGTGCAACACCAAGCGATCAAAAAGGCGTATGTTAAACAAGATGGTACTAATAAAACCGTCACCTCATCCCACAAAAAATTAGACCCTAAATAAGAAAATCGCTCAAAAAATAAAAAAAACTATAGCTCTCAGAACATGGAGACACTAAAACATCATTATTTTCTTTCAAATATGCTATTATTGTGTTAAAGTGAAATAATTAAAAAAAAGTCTACATATTAGGTATCGCTGCATCTGTAACAAAAAGCTCTATAAAAATATCACATGGCCTAACCCCTCAGGCGAACATCGTAAAAAAATAAAAATAAAAACTGTGTCAAAAAAGCAATTTTTGTCACCTCACATCACAAAAAGTGCAAGACCAAGCGATCAAAAAGGCGTATTTCGAACAAAATGGTACCAATAAAACCGTCACCTCATCCCGCAAAAAATGAGATCCTACCTGAGACAATTAGTAAAACAATTAAAAAACTATGACTCTCAGACAATGGAGACACTAAAATATGTTTTTTTTGCTTCAAAACTGCTATTATTGTGCTAAAGTGAATTTTTTTTTTTAAAGTAGACATATTAGGTATTTCCACATCCATAACAACCTGCTCTGTAAAAATATCACATGACCTAACCCCTCAGGTGAACACCGTAAAAAAATAAAATAAAAACTGTGCCAAAAAAGCCATTTTTTGTCACCTTACATCACAAAAATTGCAACACCAAGCGATCAAAAAGACGTATGCCCCCCAAAATAGTACCATTCAAACTGTCTCCTCATCCTACAAAAAATGAGATCCTACCTAAGACAATTAGTCAAAAAATAAAAAAGCTATGGCTCTCAGACTATGGAGACACTAAAACATCATTTTCTGGTTTAAAAAATGCTATTATTGTGTAAAACTTAAATAAATAAGAAAAAGTATACATATTAGGCAATTGCCACATCCGTAATGATCTGCTCTATAAAAATATTGCATGACCTAACCCCTCAGGTGAATGCTGTAAAATAAATAAATAAAAACTGTGCCAAAATTTTTAATTTTTTGGTCACCTTGCCCCATAAAGTGTAATAATGAATGATCAAAAAATCATATGTACCCAAAAATGGTACCAATAAAACTGGCACCTTATCCCCTAGTTTCTAAAAAGGGGTCACTTTTTGGGAGTTTCTACTGTAAGGGTGCATCAGGGGGCTTGAAATGGGACATGGCATCTAAAAACCAGTCCAGCAAAATCTGCCTTCCAAAAACCATATGGTGTTCCTTTTCTGCTGCACCCTGCCGTGTGCCCTTACATTAGTTTACGACCACATGTGGAGTGTTTCTGTAAACCACAGAATCAGGGTAATAAATATTGAGTTTTGTTTGGCTGTTAACCCTTGATGTGTTAAAGAAAAAAATTGATTAAAATGGAAAATCTGCTAAATAAGTGAAATTTAGATATGTCATCTCCATTTTTCTCTAATTCTTGTGGAGCACCTAAAGGCTTAACAAAGTTAGTAAAATCAGTTTTGAGTAACTTGAGGGATGTCGTTTCTACAATGGGGTCATTTATAGGGGCTTTCTACTATGTAAGCCCCACAAAGTGACTTCAGACCTGAAATGGTCCTTAAAAAGTGGGTTTTGGAAATTGGAAGATTTGCTTCTAAACTTCTAAGCCTTCTAACGTCCTAATAAAATAAAATGACATTTACAAAATTATACCAACATAAAGTAGATATATGGGGAATGTTAAGTAATACATTTTTTATGAGGTATCCCTTTCTGTTTTAAAAGCAGAGAAATTAAAAATTTTAAAATTGCAAATTTTTCACAAATTTTTGTAAATTTGGGATTTTTTCATAAATAAAGGTAAAATATATTGACTCAAATTTTTGACTATCATGAAGCACAACATGTCATGAGAAAACAATCTCACAATGTCTTGGATAAGTAAAAGTGTTCCAAAGTTATTACCACATAAAGTGACACATGTCAGATTTGCAAAAAATGACCAAGGCAGAAGGGCGAAAACTGTCACGGGGTAGAAGGGGTTAACAAAACTTAAGGCTGTAATGTAACAAAATACGGAAAAAAAGTCAAGGGGGGTGAATACTTTTGCAAGGCACTGTAGGAGACACAAGTCACATGGTACTATAACAAGCTGTACCCTTTTAGTATTTGAGTTTTATTTTTATAAGTTTAAATGGCTTGATATTATATGGATATTGTGTATAAATATGCTCTAACAACAGTTCTGATTGTATTTTCCATCAATTTCTCTATTAAGCCAGTAGAATATTGCATGCATCAACATTTTTCATCATTTTTTAGACCTCACATTTATTTTTATGACATCCTTTACTTTTTCTCTTTATCTGACGTTTCTTTTTAATATAAAAACTATATTTATAGACTAGCAGAAGGACCTGGCTTTGCACGTCTATATTTCATCTATTTTATTTAATGTTTCTGTGTTTCACAGTGCCCATCCCTTTAAAAGTAACATTCACAGTGCCCGCCCCTTAAACAGTGACCTCCACAGTGTCTGCCCCTTTAACAGTGGCCTCCCCAGTGCCCGTCCCTTTAACAGTGACCTACAAGGTGCCCGCCCCCTTAACAGTGACCTTCACAGTGCCCATCTCTTTAACAGTTACCTGCACATTGTCCGCCCCCTTAACAGTGACCTTCACAGTGCCCATCCCTTTAACAGTGACCTCCACAGTGCCCGCCCCTTTAACAGCGACCTCCACAGTGTCTGCCCCTTTAACAGTGACCTCCACAGGGCCCTGCCCCTTTAAGGTTAGGGCTACATGACAACATGTGTTGCTCAACATTTTGTCTCAACAATTTTTATAATGATAGGCTATGGTGTCGCACGACAGTCGCAAAAAAATCCATCCAAGATGGATGAATGTAGCATTGTAGTTGCGCCCTATGTGTCGTGTGACTTGGGTTGGCTGGGTTTTTATGGAAACCTGGAGTAAGGCTACATGCACACGAACGTTGTTTCCGTGTCCGTTGCATTTATTTGCGGATAGGATGCGGACCCACTAATTTCAATGGGTCCACAAAAAAAATAGAACATGTCCTATTCTTGTCCGTTTTAGGCATTGTTACAATGGATCCACAAAAAAAACAGATGGCATACAGATGTCATCCGTTTTTTCTTGCGGATACGCAATTTGCAGACCGCAAAACACATACGGTCGTGTGCATGTAACCTAAAGCTGTGTGTGTGGAGAGTAAGGGCCTACGAGCTTCTATTGGCTGATAAGGGACATGTGACCGTGTGTATGGCAGTTGGGATATGAAGAGAAAGACTTGCAGGCTTGTATTGGCAAATGCAGCTCATTTTTTGGGAATATCTCAGGAACGGTATGTCCTAGAGAGCTGTGAACCCCACAAGATTTCTTTCCAGGTAGCAAGGAATGTGTATACCAAGTTTCGTTGAAATCGATGGTTGCATTTTTGAGTGATCGCTGGAACATACATACATACATACATACACACATACATACATATGTCCTTTTTTATATATATAGATCAAAACCTTGGAGAGACCAACTCCAACAAACATTTCCAAGGAATAAATTACATGGAATCTTTCTTCTGTTGACAGAATTTCTAATCACAGATTCCTATTTCCATGATGTCACCCTTGACAAATGGCCCTTTGAAGATCACAGTGTGTTTTTAATGTTGAGTTTTATGACCTAGCATTTACGTGCTTTCAATGATTGCATTCTTAAATTGTACCAACAAAAATATCCACTAAATTCCAGTATTTAGTGAGAGGGATGGTAAATGTTAGTTATGGGATTTCCTCTTACCAGTATCATATTGCTTATTTTATACCAATGATGACATACTGTAACTTAAAGGGGAAATACAGGATTACATGACTGCTTCTTTAGAAAACAGCAATATATCTGTCCATCAGTTGTGTCTGGTACTGCAGCTCATCTCCACTGCCGTGAATGGAGCTGAGCTGCAATATCACACCCAACCTATGAACAGATGTGGCACTGTTTTTAGAGGAAAGCAGCCATTTTCTAATCTTCTAGAACACCTTTAAGACTTAAAATCTTATATATCTGATCTATTTTTTTTGTCTGGATTATTGGACGTGTATCTTTTGGAAGCATTGTCATAGCTAATAACGGTATTCTTGGATTGTTCTTTAGCACAAAACACATCTTGGCTTTTACTGAAATCATTCTTTAATGTTTGCAAGTTGATATTTTCTCATCCTGGAATGTAATAAGCTACAGTAGCAACAGGGTGTTAGCAATTAAAGGTTATACTTTGTATTATTAAAAGTTGCACATTTTTTTTCCACATAACCCTCATTGATTGTTAAAGCCCTTTAATGCACCATAATTGAGAATTATATATTATTATTAGAGAAGAGTGAATTTCATATTTTGAAATTCGGTCACACTTCGTTTGTCAGTAAAAGGTGAATTGCGTTATGGATTCCGCTACCATGGACCATAATGCAATTCTATGACGGAACACATAATGGAATGCCCGGGAGAACGGAATCCATAATGCAATTCCCCTTTTACCGACAAACGAAGCGTGAACGAATTTCATAAGCGGAAATTCGCTCATCTCTAATTATTATTATTATTATTATTACACATTTATTCTACACTGCCCTTGCCACTTTCCCAAATAGGGGACATGGGGAGGGTGGGAAGGGGCGGGGTTTGTTAGGAGCACAGACTACCGGAGAATGCGTATGTCTTAAATTAGGTGTATCCTCTGACAGCGCAGGGGATATCAGCCTGGCAAAAAAAAAATAATTACGTGCACTTGCATGAAAAGATATTTTTGTCCCTTTGGTTATATATTTTTGCAGCTGTAGGCTGTAATGTAAAAAAAATGAAATTTTATTTTACAAGAAGGGTTATTTTAATATGGTTCCTTAACCACCTCCCGTCTCGCTAACGCCGATCGGCGTCAATGCGGCGGCTCTGCCAGGTCACACTAACGCCAACCGGCGCCATCTCGCGAGACGCGAGATTTCCTGTGAACGCGCGCACACAGGAGCGCGCGTTCACAGGAACCGGAGGTAAACGAGCTGATCAACAGCCTGCCAGCGGCGATCATTCGCTGGCAGGCTGTAGATGTGATTTTTTTAACCCCTAAAAGGTATATTAGATGCTGTTTTGATAACAGCGTCTAATATACCTGCTACCTGGTCCTCTGGTGGTCCCTTTTGCTTGGATCGACCACCAGAGGACACAGGCAGCTCTGTAAAGTAGCACCAAACACCACTACACCCCACCCTGTCACTTATTAACCCCTGATCACCCCATATAGACTCCCTGATCACCCCCCTGTCACTGATCAACCCCCTGTCATTGATCATCCCCCTGTAAGGCTCCATTCAGACGTCCGTATGTGTTTTGCGGATCCATGGATGGACGTCTGAATGGAGCCTTACAGGGGGGTGATCAATGACAGGGGGGTGATCAGGGAGTCTATATGGGGTGATCACCCCCCTGTAAGGCTCCATTCACACGTCCGTATGTGTTTTGCAGATCCGCGGATCCATGGATCCACAAAACACATACGGAGGTCTGAATGGAGCCTTACAGGGGGGTGATCAATGACAGGGGGGTGATCAGGGAGTCTATATGGGGTGATCATCCCCTGTCAATGTAAGGCTCCATTCAGACGTCCGTATGTGTTTTGCGGATCCATGGATCCGCGGATCTGCAAAACACATACGGACGTGTGAATGGAGCCTTACAGGGGGGTGATCACCCCACATAGACTCCCTGATCACCCCCCTGTCATTGATCACCCCCCTGTAAGGCTCCATTCAGACGTCCGTATGTGTTTTGCGGATCCACGGATCCGCGGATCCACAAAACACATATGGACGTCTGAATGGAGCCTTACAGGGGGGTGATCAATGACAGGGGGGTGATCAGGGAGTCTATATGGGGTGATCATCCCCTGTCATTGATCACCCCCCTGTAAGGCTCCATTCAGACGTCCGTATGTGTTTTGCGGATCCATGGATCCGCGGATCTGCAAAACACATACGGACGTGTGAATGGAGCCACGGATCCGCAAAACACGGACACCGCGGATCTGCAAAACACAGACACCGGCAATGTGCTTTCCGCATTTTGCGGATCCGCACATTGCCAGAACTATATAGAAAATGCCTTTTCTTGTCCGCAATTGCTCTACAAAAAAACGCAGTGTTCGCCCGATCAGGCCTGATCTTGTGCGCATACTTGCGTTCAGTCCGCCCCACCGCAGTGACAGAAATTTATTTTTTCTGTTCACTGCAAAAACACCGTAAAATCGCTGCGGCGCTATAAAGATCACTTTTGAGGGGCATAGTGAGTTCATAGAAGATTTTTTTTTTTTGGCACAAGTTAGGGGCATGGCTAGTTCATGTAAAATTTTATTTTTTGTCACAAGTTAGTGAAATATGAGACTTTGTAAGAAAAAAAAAATATAATAATAAATATTCATTTTCCGCTAACTTGTGACAAAAAACAAAATATTCTAGGAACTCGCCATGCCCCTCACGGAATACCTTGGGGTGTCTTCTTTCCAAAATGGGGTCACATGTGGGGTATTTATACTGCCCTGGCATTTTAGGGGACCTAAAGCGTAAGAAGAAGTCTGGAATCCAAATGTCTAAAAATGCCCTCCTAAAAGGTACTCCTTGGAATTTGGGCCCCTCTCTAAAATGACAACTTTGTATAAAAAAAATGGGAAAAGTTGACTTTTAGAGAGATATTTCTCTCACCCAGCATGGGTATATGTAAAAATACACCCCAAAACACATTGCCCTACTTCTCCTGAGTGCGGCGATACCACATGTGTGACACTTTTTTGCAGCCAAGGTGCGCAAAGGGGCCCAAATTCTAAAGAGCACCTTTTGGCTTTCACAGGGCATTTTTTACGCATTTGAATTCCAAACTACTTCTCACGCATTAGGGCCCCTAAAATGCCAGGGCAGTATAAATACCCCACAAGTGATGCCATTCTGGAAAGAAGACACCCCAAGGTATTTCGTGAGGGGCATGGCGAGTTCATGTAAAATTTTATTTTTTGACACAAGTTAGTGGAATATACATCATTTTCCCACTAACTTGTGCCAAAAAAATAAAAATTCTAGGAACTCGCCATGCCCCTCACGGAATACCTTGGGGTGTCTTCTTTCTAAAATGGGGTCACTTGTGGGTAGGGATGAGCGGACCCGAACCCGAACATTTTCGTAAAAGTCCGGGTTCGGGTTCGGTGTTCGGCGCTTTCTTGGCGCTTTTTGAAAGGCTGCAAAGCAGCCAATCAACAAGCGTCATACTACTTGCCCCAAGAGGCCATCACAGCCTTGCCTACTATTGGCATGGCTGTGATTGGCCAGTGCAGCATGTGACCCAGCCTCTATATAAGCTTGGGTCACGTAGCGCTGCACGTCACTCTGCTGATTCAAGCATAGGGAGAGGTTGCAGCTGCGACGTTAGGGCGAGATTAGGCAGATTAACTCCTCCAAAAGACTTTATTCTGTGATCGATCTGCAGCTGTGGATCATTGAAGTGCTATTATTGACTTGCTCACTTTTTTGAGGCTGCCCAGAGCGTTTTTAGATCACTTTTTCTGGGGTGATCGGCGGCCATTTTGTGACTTGTGGTGCGCCAGCACGAGCTATCACCAAGTGTATTTAACCATCGATAGTGTGGTTATTTTGTGCTATATCCTACATCAGCTGCAGGCTGAGCCTGTGTCACCGAAGTGCATTTAACCATCAACAGTCTGGTTATTTTTTGGCCATATACTACATCAGCTGCAGGCTGAGCCTGTTTCACCCAAGTGCATTTAACCATCAACAGTCTGATTATTTTTTGGCCATATACTACATCAGCTGCAGGCTGAGCCTGTGTCACCCAAGTGCATTTAACCATCAACAGTGTGGTTATTTTTTGGCCATATATTACATCAGGGGCAAGTTGAGCCTGTCACCCAGCGCCTAAAAAATAGACCTGACATTTCTATTCAACCAAATCTGCACAGTTTTAGCTGGTCAAGTTATTTGTAGTGACCGTCAAAGCAGACTTTTTGTTCTGGGTTGAAAAAGCATTCCCAAATTTGCCATTCTGAAAATAACTAGTTTGTGGTATTTCAGGCCTACTTGAAATCTATCCCAAAAAGAAAATCTTACATTGAAGTTATTGATAGTGTCATTCAGAAAAACCTAAGACACACGCTAGCGTGCTGATAGAAGTGTCATTCTGTGATTAAACCTATAACTGTCACACAGCGCAAAAAAAAACAGGTCTCGCATCTCTATTCAACCAAATCTGCACAGTTTTAGCTGGTCAAGTTATTTGTAGTGACCGTCAAAGCAGACTTTTTGTTCTGGGTTAAAAAAGCATTCCCAAATTTGCCATTCTCAAAATTGTGGTGAACGGGAACAATGAGGAAAACATCTAATAAGGGACGCGGACGTGGACGTGGACATGGTCGTGGTGGTGTTAGTGGACCCTCTGGTGCTGGGAGAGGACGTGGCCGTTCTGCCACAGCCACACGTCCTAGTGAACCAACTACCTCAGGTCCCAGTAGCCAGCAGAATTTACAGCGATATTTGGTGGGGCCCAATGCCGTTCTAAGGATGGTAAGGCCTGAGCAGGTACAGGCATTAGTCAATTGGGTGGCCGACAGTGGATCCAGCACGTTCACATTATCTCCCACCCAGTCTTCTGCAGAAAGCGCACAGATGGCGCATGCAAACCAAGCCGATCGGTCTGTCACATCACCCCCATGCATATCAGGGAAACTGTCTGAGCCTCAAGTTATGTAGCAGTCTCTTATGCTGTTTGAAGACTCTGCTGCCAGGGTTTCCCAAGGGCATCCACCTAGCCCTTCCCCAGGGGTGGAAGAGATAGAATGCACTAACGCACAACCACTTATTTTTCCTGATGATGAGGACATGGGAATACCACCTCAGCACGTCTCTGATGATGACGAAACACAGGTGCCAACTGCTGCGTCTTTCTGCAGTGTGCAGACTGAACAGGAGGTCAGGGATCAAGACTGGGTGGAAGACGATGCAGGGGACGATGAGGTCCTAGACCCCACATGGAATGAAGGTCGTGCCACTGACTTTCACAGTTCGGAGGAAGAGGCAGTGGTGAGACCGAGCCAACAGCGTAGCAAAAGAGGGAGCAGTGGGCAAAATCAGAACACCCGCCGCCAAGAGACTCCGCCTGCTACTGACCGCCGCCATCTGGGACCGAGCACCCCAAAGGCAGCTTCAAGGAGTTCCCTGGCATGGCACTTCTTCAAGCAATGTGCTGACGACAAGACCCGAGTGGTTTGCACGCTGTGCCATCAGAGCCTGAAGCGAGGCATTAACGTTCTGAACCTTAGCACAACCTGCTGTCACGGCTGTATGTGAGCAACAATAGTAATACACAGTACAGAGCAACTGACTGGACCCAGAACTAGGGAGGATAAAGGGTGACCCCTGTCCGACCCTCAACGCTTTCCCTATTCTGCTAAAGCACATGCCCGGATCCAAATGGCGGAACGAGGCATGCCCACGTGCCTAAGACTAATGACCACTGTAACCCCTACAATAGTGGAAGGGGCACGGCCACCAGTGCCCTACTCAGTATATGGAGGGAACCG
The DNA here is from genome assembly GCF_905171765.1 of Bufo bufo. NCBI lineage: Eukaryota > Metazoa > Chordata > Amphibia > Anura > Bufonidae > Bufo > Bufo bufo. The sequence continues at coordinate 456,990,020 of NC_053389.1, forward strand.
TGGCCACCTCAGATCCAGTCAGAAAACAAACAGGAACACAACAATGTCTGCAGACTTAGCTGAAGGTGTTGCAGCCGCAGAGAAGACGGATCCAAGGACAGGCTGGCAATATCCGGAGTGCTAGCTGCAGCAGAACACAGGTCCAGTGAACTGATAGCTACAAGTGAAGAAACTAAAGCAAGAGCTACAACTGAAGTGAGAACTATAATCCATATCCTATCATAGAAGGAGGGGTGATATAAAGAGAGGGAAATCAAACACATGAAGAACAGCTGTGGTGAAAGAAACCAAAAGTAAACAGAGTAGTGAGAACTCCTCTCAGCTCTAGTAGTGACATCATCACAGGGGTGGAGAAACAGAGCTGTGAGAACGTCCCAAAGCTCTGGTAGTAACACCTGCATGACCAGGCACCTGCATGCAAAGCATGAACTGCAGTGGAGTAAACACCTTAAAAACAAGGAAGTCACTCAGGCTCCCCCTGCTACCTCTTCTGCTGCTGCCGCCTCGGCCTCTTCTGCTGCTGCTGCCGCCGCCTCGGCCTCTTCCTCTGCCTCTGGAGGAACGTTGGCACCTGCCGCCCAGCAAACATGGGATGTACCACCAACACCACCACCTGCGTCACCAAGCATCTCAACCATGTCACACGGCAGCGTTCAGCTCTCCATTTCACAAACATTTGAGAGAAAGCGTAAATTCCCACCTAGCCACCCTCGATCCCTGGCCCTGAATGCCAGCATTTCTAAACTACTGGCCGATGAAATGCTGTCATTTAGGCTGGTGGACACACACAGCTTCAAACAGCTCATGTCACTTGCTGTCCCACAGTATGTTGTTCCCAGCCGCCACTACTTCTCCAAGAGAGCCGTGCCTTCCCTGCACAAACAAGTGTCCGATAAAATCAAGTGTGCACTGCGCAACGCCATCTGTGGCAAGGTCCACCTAACCACAGATACGTGGACCAGTAAGCACGGCCACGGACGCTATATCTCCCTAACTGCACACTGGGTAAATGTAGTGGCGGCTGGGCCCCAGGCGGAGAGCTGTTTGGCGCACGTCCTTCCGCCGCCAAGGATCGCAGGGCAACATTCTTTGCCTCCTGTCTCCTCCTCCTCCTACTCAGCTTCCTCCTCCTCTTCTTCTACCTGCTCATCCAGTCAGCCACACACCTTCACCACCAACTTCAGCACAGCACGGGGTAAACGTCAGCAGGCCATTCTGAAACTCATATGTTTGGGGGACAGGCCCAACACCGCACAGGAGTTGTGGCGGGGTATAGAACAACAGACCGACGAGTGGTTGCTGCCGGTGAGCCTCAAGCCCGGCCTGGTGGTGTGCGATAATGGGCGAAATCTCGTTGCAGCTCTGGGACTAGCCGGTTTGACGCACATCCCTTGCCTGGCGCATGTGCTGAATTTGGTGGTGCAGAAGTTCATTCGCAACTACCCCGACATGTCAGAGCTGCTGCATAAAGTGCGGGCCGTCTGTTCGCGCTTCCGGCGTTCACACCCTGCCGCTGCTCGCCTGTCTGCGCTACAGCGTAACTTCGGCCTTCCCGCTCACCGCCTCATATGCGACGTGCCCACCAGGTGGAACTCCACCTTGCATATGCTGGACAGACTGTGCGAGCAGCAGCAGGCCATAGTGGAGTTTCAGCTGCAGCACGCACGGGTCAGTCGCACTGCGGATCAGACCCACTTCACCACCAATGACTGGGCCTCCATGCGATACCTGTGTGCCCTGCTGCGCTGTTTCGAGTACTCCACCAACATGGCCAGTGGCGATGACGCCGTTATCAGCGTTACAATACCACTTCTATGTCTCCTTGAGAAAACACTTAGGGCGATGATGGAAGAGGAGGTGGCCCAGGAGGAAGAGGAGGAAGAGGGGTCATTTTTAGCACTTTCAGGCCAGTCTCTTCAAAGTGACTCAGAGGGAGGTTTTTTGCAACACCAGAGGCCAGGTACAAATGTGGCCAGACAGGGCCCACTACTGGAGGACGAGGATGAGGAGGAGGTGGAGGAGGATGAGGATGAAGCATGTTCACAGCGGGGTGGCACCTAAAGCAGCTCGGGCCCATCACTGGTGCGTGGCTGGGGGGAAACACAGGACGATGACGATACGCCTCCCACAGAGGACAGCTTGTCCTTACCTCTGGGCAGCCTGGCACACATGAGCGACTACATGCTGCAGTGCCTGCGCAACGACAGCAGAGTTGCCCACATTTTAACGTGTGCGGAATACTGGGTTGCCACCCTGCTGGATCCCCGGTACAAAGACAATGTGCCCACCTTACTTCCTACACTGGAGCGTGATAGGAAGATGTGCGAGTACAAGCGCACGTTGGTAGACGCGCTACTGAGAGCATTCCCAAATGTCACAGGGGAACCAGTTGAAGCCCAAGGCGAAGGCAGAGGAGGAGCAAGAGGTCGCCAACGCAGCTGTGTCACGGCCAGCTCCTCTGAGGGCAGGGTTAGCATGGCAGAGATGTGGAAAAGTTTTGTCACCACGCCACAGCTAACTGCACCACCACCTGATACGGAACGTGTTAGCAGGAGGCAACATTTCACTAACATGGTGGAACAGTACCTGTGCACACCCCTCCACGTACTGACTGATGGTTCGGCCCCATTCGACTTCTGGGTCTCCAAATTGTCCACGTGGCCAGAGCTAGCCTTTTATGCCTTGGAGGTGCTGGCCTGCCCGGCGGGCAGCGTTTTGTCTGAACGTGTATTCAGCACGGCAGGGGGCGTCATTACAGACAAACGCAGCCGCCTGTCTACTGCCAATGTGGACAAGCTGACGTTCATAAAAATGAACCAGGCATGGATCCCACAGGACCTGTCCATCCCTTGTGCAGATTAGATATTAACTACCTCCCCTTAACAATATGTTATTCTACTCCAGGGCACTTCCTCATTCAATACTATTTTTAATTTCATTTTACCATTATATTGCGGGGCAACCCAAAGTTGAATGAACCTCTCCTCTGTCTGGGTGCCGGGGCCTAAATGTGTGACAGTGGCCTGTTCCAGTGGTGGGTGACGTGAAGCCTGATTCTCTGCTATGACATGAATACAGATTCTGCGCTGACATAAGGCCAGATTCTCTGTTACGGGACCTCTCTCCTCTGCCTGGGTGCCTGGGCCTAAATGTGTGACAATGGCCTGTTCCAGTGGTGGGCGACGTGAAGCCTGATTCTCTGCTATGACATGAATACAGATTCTGCGCTGACATAAGGCCAGATTCTCTGTTACGGGACCTCTCTCCTCTGCCTGGGTGCCAGGGCCTAAATGTGTGACAGTGGCCTGTTCCAGTGGTGGGTGACGTGAAGCCTGATTCTCTGCTATGACATGAAGACAGATTCTGCGCTGACATAAGGCCAGATTCTCTGTTACGGGACCGCTCTCCTCTGTCTGGGTGCCAGGGCCTAAATGTGTGACAGTGGCCTGTTCCAGTGGTGGGTGACGTGAAGCCTGATTCTCTGCTATGACATGAAGACAGATTCTGTGCTGACATCAGGCCAGATTCTCTGTTACGGGACCTCTCTCCTCTGCCTGGGTGCCGGGGCCTAAATTTGTGACAGTGGCCTGTTCCAGTGGTGGGTGACGTGAAGCCTGATTCTCTGCTATGACATGAAGACAGATTCTGCGCTGACATAAGGCAAGATTCTCTGTTACGGGACCGCTCTCCTCTGTCTGGGTGCCGGGGCCTAAATGTGTGACAGTGGCCTGTTCCAGTGGTGGGTGACGTGAAGCCTGATTCTCTGCTATGACATGAAGACAGATTCTGCGCTGACATAAGGCCAGATTCTCTGTTACGGGACCTCTCTCCTCTGCCTGGGTGCCTGGGCCTAAATGTGTGACAGTGGCCTGTTCCAGTGGTGGGTGACGTGAAGCCTGATTCTCTGCTATGACATGAAGACAGATTCTGCGCTGACATAAGGCCAGATTCTCTGTTACAGGACCGCTCTCCTCTGTCTGGGTGCCGGGGCCTAAATATGTGACAGTGGCCTGTTCCCGTGGTGGGTGACGTGAAGCCTGATTCTCTGCTATGACATGAATACAGATTCTGCGCTGACATAAGGCCAGATTCTCTATTAAGGGACCGCTCTCCTCTGCCTGGGTGCCTGGGCCTAAATGTGTGACAGTGGCCTGTTCCAGTGGTGGGTGACGTGAAGCCTGATTCTCTGCTATGACTTGAATACAGATTCTGCGCTGACATAAGGCCAGATTCTCTGTTACGGGACCGCTCTCCTCTGTCTGGGTGCCGGGGCCTAAATGTGTGACAGTGGCCTGTTCCAGTGGTGGGTGACGTGAAGCCTGATTCTCTGCTATGACATGAAGACAGATTCTGCGCTGACATAAGGCCAGATTCTCTGTTACGGGACCTCTCTCCTCTGCCTGGGCCTAAATGTGTGACAGTGGCCTGTTCCAGTGGTGGGTGACGTGATGCCTGATTCTCTGCTATGACATGAAGACAGATTCTGCGCTGACATAAGGCCAGATTCTCTGTTACGGGACCGCTCTCCTCTGTCTGGGTGCCGGGGCCTAAATGTGTGACAGTGGCCTGTTTCAGTGGTGGGTGACGTGAAGCCTGATTCTCTGCTATGACATGAAGACTGATTCTGCGCTGACATGAAGCCAGATTCTCTGCTATGGCATGAAGAGACTGATTCTCTGCTGACATGAAGCCAGATTCTTTGCTATGGCATGAAGAGACTGATTCTCTGCTGACGTGAAGCCAGATTCTCTGCTATGGGACCTCTGTCCAATTGATATTGGTTCATTTTTATTTTTTTAATTTTAATTCATTTCCCTATCCACATTTGTTTGCAGGGGATTTACCTACATGTTGCTGCCTTTTGCAGCCCTCTAGCTCTTTCCTGGGCTGTTTTACAGCCTTTTTAGTGCCCAAAAGTTCGGGTCCCCATTGACTTCAATGGGGTTCGGGTTCGGGACGAAGTTCGGATCGGGTTCGGATCCCGAACCCGAACATTTCCGGGAAGTTCGGCCGAACTTCTCGAACCCGAACATGCAGGTGTTCGCTCAACTCTACTTGTGGGGTATTTATACTATCCTGGCATTCTAGCACTTTAAGAAACATGACAGGTGCTCAGAAAGTCAGAGCTGCTTCAAAATGCGGAAATTCACATTTTTGTACCATAGATTGTAAACACTATATCTTTTGCGCAAACCAATAAATATACACTTATTGCATTTTTTTTTATCAAAGACATGTTGAACAATAAATTTTGAGAAAAAATTATATAGAAATGTAGTTTTATTTGAAAATTTTTACAACCAAAAGTGAAAAATTTCATTTTTTTGCAAAAATTTCAGTCAATTTCGATTAATAACAAAAAAAGTTAAAATGTCAGCAGCAATGAAATATCACCAAATGAAAGCTCTATTAGTGAGAAGGAAAGGAGGTAAAATTCATTTGGGTGGTAAGTTGCATGACTGAGCAATAAACCGTTAAAGTTGTGGAGTGCCGATTTGTAAAAAAGTGCCTGGTCACTAGGGGGGTATAAACCTGTGGTCCTTAAGTGGTTAAAGGGAACCTGTCACCTAGAAAATGCATATTAAACCACCAGCAGTACCGTATTGCAGCCTGTAGCATGATTATAAGGTGTCTATGTTTTTTCTGTACAATGCGGCAAAAGTCTGAAAAAATACTTTATTTTTTTTATATATTTTTTTTATCATAATAGAAAACAACACACATTATAATAGAAAAAACAGCCAATACAAAGAAGCCACTATACAAAAATAGACAGCTATCCTATAAACGATTAGCAAAATCCTACAAAAGTTATAAATAGGGCTGCAAATTCAAATTTACTACATACAAAAAAACTATGAGCACCCACCCCTTCCCACCCCTATTGGCTGTCGTCACTACCAGCTCTAGTAAAACCCAACACAGTTTCACCAGTAGCTATGTCTGAACAGTCTTACGTGCTGCTCTCCGTTTCCTTTCCATATACTCATACACTTTGATTTGTTGAAGGTACAGAATCCATTCATTTATCGAGGGAGGAGAAACAGAACCCCAATGTCTGACTAAAATAACTTTTGCCACCATCAAACCCCTCATCCAGATCTGTCTAACCCGGGCCGGGACTTCCATATCTAGCGTATAATCTCCCAGCAGCACTGTTACCATCCCAGGGCTATACCTCAAGGAGGACCCCTTTTGTAGTGCTTCAAAAACTTCATCCCAATACCTTTTTATTTTACTACATTCCCAGAGTAAATGTCTGAAATCTGCGTTCACATACCCACATTTCAGGCAGCAGCAGTCTCGGCCTTTATTCCGGGAAAATTTTGCTTGGGTTTTTGGTGTATAGTACAGGGCTGGCCAACCTGCGGCTCTCCAGCTTTTGTAAAACTACAACTCTCACCAAGCCCTGCTGTAGGCTGATAGCTGTAGGCAGACTGGGCATGCTGGGAGTTGTAGTTTTGCAACAGCTGGAGAGCCGCAAGTTGGCCATCCCTGGTATAGTACAACCGGTGGAGGATCTTAAATTGGATTACCGTATTTTTCGCTTTATAAGACGCACTTTTTCCCCCCCAAAAGTGGGGGGAAAATGGCAGTGCGTCTTATAAAGCGAACACTGCCATGTTTACTTTGGTCACGCTGATACATCGCAAGCCGCAATGTATCAGCGGGGTGGGAGGAGGGGACGGAGGCTGGCAACACTCGCGGCGGGGCCCGATGCAGTCACTGTACTGTAATACATCGGACCCCGCTCACGGTAATTATCACATGTAAAGTCTATAATCTTCAAGCAGTGTCTCTGCTTTAAACTAGGGCAATCCTCTGTAGTGCAACTCACTATGAAAGCGGCAGGCAGAGTGGCAGCGTAACCTCGCGATTCTCACTCATTCATGGGAAGGAAGTGGGAGGAGCATTAATGAGTGAGAATCGCGAGGTTACGCTGCCGCTCTGCCTGCCGCTTTCATAGTGAGTTGCACTACAGAGGATTGCCCTAGTTTAAAGCAGAGACACTGCTTGAAGATTATAGACTTTACATATGAAAACGGCTTCATTACACTCTGCTTTCTTCTATACCAGTACTCACTATGAAAGTAGCGGTCCAGCCGGCGCGTGACGTCACTCACTCGGTCATGCTCCTCCCACTTCATTAATGAAGCTGGCAGGAGCGTGACTGACTGAGTGAGTGACGTCACGTGCTGGCCGGACTGCTGCTTTTATAGTGAGTACTGGTATAGAAGAAAGCAGAGCCATTAAAAGATTTTACATGTGCCCTGTGGTGTAATGGGGGTCACTATTCACACAGGGACAATATACTGTGACACATGATACTGTGACCAGCATAAGATCATCTTATGCTGGTCACAGTATCATATGTGTCACAGTATATTGTCCCTGTGTGAATAGTGACCCCCATTACATAAGATGCTATATATGATGCTACATCCCCCGTAGTAGTGCGTCACCCACAGGTCCCCCCATAACAGTGCGTCACCCACAGGTCCCCCCATAACAGTGCGTCACCCACAGGTCCCCCCATAACAGTGCGTCACCCACAGGTCCCCCCATAACAGTGCGTCATCCACAGACCACCATTAGTTCAAAACCCCTCCAAAAGCACACCATTAGTTCAAAACCCCTCCAAAAGCACACCTTTTGGTTCAAATTTTTTTTTTCTTATTTTCCTCCTCAAAAATCTAGGTGCGTCTTATCATCAGGTGCGTCTTATAAAGCGAAAAATACGGTAATCTATGGGCATTAGAAAATGTAGCCTTTCTTACATTCCTGTAAATACTAGACCATTGTAATGGTGAGCAATACAACTCTTGCTCCCATTTCCTTGGGCTTTTATATAAAGTTACAGTTGCTAATGCTGTTCGAAATTTACTATATAGGCTAGCTATCTTAACCCTCTCATCTATCTGGGCGTAACAATAATCAAAAAATACATTCTCCCGTGGACAAATGTAACCTTTATTCCTAGAGGCCTCATAAGCGTGTTTTAAATGTGAATACATAAACACATCTAATAATGTATTATCCGTGAAATTATAATCAGAGAAAGATTTGAAGTGTCCACATACAAAAAGTAAACAAAATCTGTGATTTTAAAGAATTCCGTCAAGTTCCTGTTCTCTCACACAGGGGTAAAAGCAAAAGAGTGGGTGACTTTCAAAATCCTCTTAAGCTTATTCCAAACCATTTGTAGGGTCCAAGGAATCAATAGGGACTTCCTCACCCCCAAATAACCAGACTCCAAACATGTAAAAATATTCTCATTTGGTTTCCCCAAAACCTGCATCAAATATTGTGCTAATAAACTATCAGTGAATCTACAACACCGCTGAACCTGTGCACATAAATAATATCCCTGAAAGAAAGGGAATGATAGCCCACCATCTAATTCCGATAACCATAGATATTTTTGTTTTATTCTCACCCTCTTTCTTCCCCATATTAGATCGTTAATAAGGGTCTCCAATCTGTAAAAGAAGATATCATCGATCCAAACTGGGGAAGCACACATCGGGTACATCACAATAGGAAGGATAATCATCTTAATCAACGCTATTCGATCCGTCTGGGCCAGAATCAGTTTCTGCCAAGCGCATATTTTAGACTTTACTTTGTTCAGGACTGGAGCTAACTTAAGCTCATAAAACCTCTTTATAGGAAGACCAATCTTAATCCCCAAATAATCCAGTGCATAATTCGGAGCAAGAACCCTTACTCCACTCCCCTCATCTACAGCCTTGCGGTTAAGCGGGAGGAGCGATGACTTGGACCAATTGATCAAATAGCCCGAGAATCTACCAAAGTCCTCTATTACTGCCATCACATAAGGGAGGATTTTCCATCCCGGTACCAAAAACAAAATAACGTCATCGGCATAGAGGCTTATTTTATCGCTCACTCCCGCCACCCCAAAGCCGTCTATACTATTATCTAAACGTATCTTACAGGCCAATGGTTCAATAAATAAGGCAAAAAGAAGGGGCGAGAGAGGGCATCCCTGTCTCATCCCACGCCGCATCATAATGGGGGAGAAACAGATACCATTGATATTTAGCCGGGCTAACGACTGCTCATATAGCATTTGAGTCATCTCTATAAATACGGTCCCCAATCCAAAATAGACAAAGTAGCCTACAGAAAAGACCACTCCATCCTGTCAAACGCCTTTGCGGCATCTAAAGACAGGATGGAGTGGTCTACACTACCCCCAACCGAGAGGTTCAGATACACCCTATAGAGACTCATCTGTATTTGTCGGCCCGGAATGAATCCTGTCTGATTATTATGTACCAGAGAGGCTAAGACCCTTTTCAGGCGACTAGCCAATATTTTGGCAAAGATCTTATAATCTTCTATTTAAGAGCGATATGGGTCTATATGATCCCATATCGCATCTATCTTTATCCTTTTTCAACACAAAGGTAATCACTGCCTCTCTAAATGATGGGGGCAGAGGGCCAGATACACAGGATTCATTCAGGACCCGCAAAAGAATTGGAAAAAGCGATTTAGCATGGTACCTGTAGAGTTCAAGCAGCAAGCCGTCAGGGCCAGGGGATGAATTATATTTCAGTAATGGAAGAGTCGATCGCAACTCTTTCAGGTCAACAGGGCGATCCAACATTTCCCTATCCTGTAGTTCTAGCTGGGGAAGTCCTAATTGTTGTAAATATTGCTCCATATCGTCCCGTCTAAGCGTAACATCAGACTGATAGAGCAAAGAGTAGTATTTCACAAATTCCTCCCTAATCAGCGCTGAGGATCTCACCCTATTACCTTTTGAATTCCTGATCTCACTTATACTAGTAGCCTCTCTCTGATTAGCAACCAACTGTGCCAAGAACTTTCCTGTTTTACCCGATTCGCAGAAGCGATTTTGACCCTGGAAAAGAAGCATGTTGAGCTTTGCTATATAAAAGTATCTTAAACTGTGCATTGGCCTCTTTTAACTGGGTTATGTTTTACTCATTAGCAATCAATACACCCTGTAATCTCCTAATTGTCTCTGTCAACTGTTGTTCCTTTTGACAAAGTTCAGATCTATACCGGTTAATTTTAGAAAAATATATACCCCTTATATGGGCCTTCAATGCATCCCACACATAATGAATATGTGTCGAGCCTACATTGAAGCCCCAGAATTCCTGTATTTCATGATCTACCTGACCCTGCTCTCCTATCACATCCAGCCAGTGCGAATTCAATTTAAAGGTTCTGCCTGAGGCTGGAGGATCTACCTCTCTGAGCGAGATCAGGACTGGAGAATGATCTGATATTCCATGAGGTTCATATTTCATTTTCACAATTTGATGACACAAGTCACGACCTGCAAAAGCCAGATCAATACGGGACATTGACCCATAAGACTGGCTAAAGCAAGAATAAATTCTCTTGTTGCCATAGAGGTGGCGCCAGATATCCACCAGTGGCAGCTTCTGGCAAACCGAGCTCAAAGTAGATCCATTCCGGCCTCGCCCAGAAGAGGCAGAGAAACGATCCAACCCAGGATCGAGTACAGAATTAAAATCTGACAGGGTTTTTTTTGTGGCCAGATATTTAGTTAATAGAGAGAAAACAGTTGATTTACAGTTGTGTTCAAAATTATTCAACCCCCACTGAAATTGAGTGTTTTGGCCAGTTTGACATTGATTTTGATCATTTCAGTCATCTTGTTTACAATTAAATCAAAGAGGCACTTGTAAGTCAGACAAATATAACATAACATTTATAATGAAATAACCACAAATGTCTTTTCTGTGCTCACATCATTATCAGTTTTATTCAACCCCCAAGTGACATTCAATCTTAGTACTTAGTACAACATCCTTTTCCAGTTATAACAGCTTTTAAACGTGAAGCATAGCTTGACACAAGTGTCTTGCAGCGATCTACGGGTATCTTCGCCCATTCTTCATGGGCAAAAGCCTCCAGTTCAGTCACATTCTTAGGCTTGCGTGCTGCAACTGCTTTCTTTAAGTCCCACCAGAGGTTCTCAATCGGATTTAAGTCTGGTGACTGCGATGGCCACTTCAAAATGTTCCAGCCTTTAATCTGCAACCATGCTCTAGTGGACTTGGAGGTATGCTTGGGATCATTGTCCTGTTGAAAGGTCCAACGTCTCCCAAGCCTCAGGTTTGTGACGGACTGCATCACATTTTCATCTTATATCTCCTGGTACTGAAGAGAATTCATGGTACCTTGCACACGCTGAAGCTTCCCTGTACCTGTAGAAGCAAAACAGCCCCAAAGCATGATTGACCCCCCACCATGCTTCACAGTAGGCAAGGTGTTCTTTTCTTCATAGGCCTTGTTCTTCCTCCTCCAAACATAGCGTTGATCCATGGGCCCAAACAGTTCTAATTTTGTTTCATCAGTCCACAGAACACTATCCCAAAACATTTGTGGTTTGTCCACATGACTTTTGGCATACTGCAGTCGACTCTTCTTATTCTTTGGAGACAGCAAGGGGGTGCGCCTGGGAGTTCTGGCATGGAGGCCTTCATTACGCAGTGTGCGCCTTCAGTTCCTCAGCAGTCACACGGGGACTTTTCTCCACTTTGCGCTTCAGGTAGCGCACAGCAGTCGAAGTCAGCATCTTCTTTCTGCCACGACCAGGTAGCGTTTCAACAGTGCCCTTTGCCTTGAATTTGCGAATGATGTTTCCTATGGTGTCTCTTGGTATGTTTAACATCTTTGCAATCTTCTTATAGCCATTGCCCTTCCTGTGAAGAGAAATCACCTCTTCTCTTGTCTTCCTGGACCATTCTCTTGACTTCGCCATGTTTGTAAACACACCAGTAAATGTCTAGAAGGAGCTGAGTATCACAGTCCTTTTAAATCTGCCTAATTGGTGCTTATTATGCTTGATTGCTGCTCCTTGACATCCACAGGTGTTTTCAATACCTGATCGAAAACACTTGAATGAACCTCTGTTCTTAAGAGTGGTAGTCTTTAAGGGGTTGAATAATTGTGTCAATGAAGAAATCACAAAAAAAACATTTAATACTGTATTACAAAAACAATTGATGTAATTTTAGTTGCATTTGGTTCTTTAAAAAGTCCTTGTAAGATTTCATTCTGAACACAATTACAAATGTACACTAAATTCCCTAAAGCCCTTTACAGCATTGGGGGTTGAATAATTTTAAACACAACTGTATATGGTGGAGGAATATAGATGAACGCCATTATAATCTCCTGCCCTTTCCAATACCCATGCAAGAAGACAAATCTCCCTTCTTTATCAATCATGCTATCCACCGGTAGAAATTCCATACCACCATGGATATAGACACTAACCCGTCTTGAATAAGAGGAGAAGTAAGCATGATATTCAAAAGCAGCCCATTTTCTTTTCAATGTATAGAGCCTGTCCACTATTGCATGGGTTTCTAACAATACAACAATTGCCGGCAAATGACGGGCCACCTGGTCAAACACCACCGTCAACCCTGCCTCCCAACCAGAATAGGATGTTACCTGACATAGACAGTTAATGACTGATAATTCTGATCTCCCATCTAGGAGAGAGACACACAAGGCTACAAAGCGAGTGACGACAGCCAATCCCTCCCCTATACCCACCCCCAAGATACCCCCTCCATGGTTGATAAGGAAAAGCACATTACCCATCAACCTCTTCCAATCCACCAAACCTCCCCCCATACCACTTTTCCCCCTAACCTCCCTCCTCCCATAGCCTTATTTTCTTTATAGCCCTGCCGTGTTCAACCATTGAACAGCCTCCGCCTGTGTGGAGAAAAAACGAACCATATCATTATGTACCACCCTCAATTTGGCTGGGTACATCATTGATTACTTAATATTAGCTGCAGCTAATATTTTTTTAACCTCCAGAAAGGATCTTCTTTTAATTTGGGTCTCTCGTGAGAAGTCTGGATATATTGATATCAAATTACCATCAAAGTATGTCTCTAGTACTTCTCTTTTATGTCTAAGTACCCAATCCCGATCTTTTGAGCAAACTAGTTTTGCCAGAATTGCCCTAGGGGGAGCCCCTGGTGGGGGCTTCTTGAAGGGGATTCTGTGGGCCCTTTCCACACAGAAAGTAGATGCATCATGATCCGGCCCCAAGTTATCTACCAACCATTTTTGGATGAAATTTGCAGGGTTATCCTGTTCTGTCCCTTCTTGAAAACCTACTAGTCGCAAGTTATATCTGCGGGACCTATCCTCCAAATCTATCAGTTTCCCTCTAAGCCAGGATGGGTCTACATCTACCTCTTCCAGTCTCTTTTTTAATAGACTGTTCTCTGAAGTGGCAAAATCCACTGCAGATTCCACCTCCTTCACCTTCCCTCTTAGTTTTGCCATCTCATCTCTAATTATCGCGATATCACCTTGTACTGCTGAGAGGGACAAGGTCATCTCTGCGACAGAGGTGTTAGTGACATTTACTACTCCCAGAATATCAGAGAGTTTTTTTATTAATACTCTCAAAGCCTTCGCTCTGGGATGTGTTAACCTTTATAGTGCCTAGCTCTGGCCGGCCCGTATTACCCATTCCCTGCTCAACCTGTAGAGTAGACCTCTGTGTACCTCCCCTAGTTTTAGGTGGAGGGGACTTCAAAAATTTGTCTAAGCGAGCCTGGAGCTTCCCCCCTGACCACCTTTCGGCGAGGCCATCCCTCCTGATTTACGGTACTTAGGCAGCATTTTAAAGGGTCCCGTACGGACCATTTACACGGGGAAAAACCAATATCAAGGCCTGGAAATATAGCACACAGAGGGATTTCCAATACCAGATCCACTAGTAGTCCGGATCAGGAAAGGAAGATACCCGTCATCAACTATAAGACCCAGAAAGCCTACTTCACAGTCATAAAAACACCAATGACCCACACTTAGATTAAATACAGGTGAATATGGCACCTGGCTACAGAGAGAGAGCTGAATACATATAGAGGGAAGGTATAGAGACAGGGTACATGTTAACTAAGACAAAGACATACAGATATTCCGCAGTATACGGACACCCTCCCACCACTATACCAACTTAGAGGCGCACTATACAGGGGCTCCTTTAACTTTAGATAGCAGTAAGATTCAAATAGACCAGAGGGCATCAAACAAGAGTCACTGTGGTCCTGAAGGACTTACAACATAAGAGTCTTATAAGAGTGAAATAATTTAACACATAAGTCATCTATAGTAGATCAAGTAGATGCCTCCTCAGACCTCACGATCCTGCCCGACCAATAGAACTCCCAGATAGGCTTGGTCCACCCAGCAGACAAACAGACAAAATTGTCAAGTCACCAAGCCGGAATCCTCCCAGCGCCTGATATTTATTCAGAGGGCACGACCAACCAGGTATACCCACAAATACACCTAAAAGTCACAGGTGGCACAGCAGGTCGCAGCAGGACTTCACCCGTGGTCTCAACTCCTTGCAAGCACACAGCACAGCGTATCCAGGGGGGCCCCCACCTCCGCAGACCAGCGAAATCCAGCCTCTACTCAAGGCTCCACCGTCATCCACGTCCAGGTGCCACCGCTTGCCAGCATCCACCGCAAGATCAAGAAGGAGAGAAACACAGCGGCATCCACCGCAGGGTCAGCAGGGCCAGGAAAGAAAGAAGCGCAGAGCATCCACCGCAGGGTCAGCAAGGCCAGGATGAAAATGAAGCGCAGCAGCGCCCACACGCCAGCTCCACAGGGATCCCACCAACTTCCGACACCCACCCAAGGCAAGCAATTGTACCTCAGCCAGTCCAAACCGCCGGATCTGTCGCTTTACAGCTAAGTAGGGAAATATGGTCACGGCCGATAGAAAGGTTAGGGCATCGTCCTCAGAGCCCACACCGGCTCCAGCTTCAACATCAGCGCCACCACGCTCCACACAAGGCAACTCCCGGCTTAACACAGGCGCACGCTCCCGGCAGGTCACAAACAGGGCTCCGTATACCACATCAGAGCGGGAGGAAGGGAGAGAGGGGGAGGTGGCGAAGGGAGGAACGCGGCACGCACCCCTACGTCATGCCGCCTACGTGAAAAAAGACTTCAACTGGTCACACTATGTAAATGATAGTCTTGAAATCAAGGGGGCAGCGGCTTTCTCGCCTGAAGTCAAGCGTGCCCTGCCCCCTTTCCAGCCCCTTAGCGTTAGATTGATAAGAATTCCAATTCCTACACCACTGTTCCACTCCGCTGTGAGGTAGGCTCAATAATAAGGCACTTGCACATGAGACTACGCTCAAGCACCCAGCAGTGAAGGAATTGGACATCCTAACAATCAAATACTAAGGGGCGGGCAAGGTTGCGGGGAACTCTTGACTTCAGGCGAGAAAGCTGCTGCCCCCTTGACTTCAAGACTATCAATTACATAGCGTGGCCAGTTGAAAAACGTTTTCAGACTTTTGGCGCATTGTACAGAAAAGACACAGACACCTTTATAATCATGCTACAGGCTGCAATAAGGTACTGTTGGCAGTTTAATATGCATTTTTTAGGTGACAGGTTCCCTTTAACCATGTCACCATTTAAATAGATGACTTTTAATGTATAAAGTTGTGAGTAGTGTAAATCCAAATTTTCCTTTGTTAAATATTTTTGAATTGTCTCCGGATAAAATTTTCACACATCTGGTTACATTGAAAGTGACACTTTATGGCCATGGGATAACAAGGAATGTACATTCTTTCTCTAAGTTGTAGTAAGTGAATCATTTTTATTTTTATTCTTGGCTGCAGAGGTCTTACAAGGCTTAAACTTTGGATAAACTCAATTGCTGGCAAAGGGTTATTGGGACAGGGCAGCCATTCCTCTGTTAAAGCAATTATACTGTATTTATAATGACAGGAAAAAAAAAATTCAATTACTATCAGATCTGTGATTTCATGCTGTATTATGTGTCAGCAATATTGTAGCATTACTATTTCATACACTTTAGTCACTATGTGCTGCTGAATCACCACTAACTTGAATAAGCTTTTTTTTAATCTTTTTTTTTTTTTTAGAAAGGTCAGTCAAAAATAAGTTGATCATAGGGCGTTCCATTGCTAGCAGCTGCACCAATTAGTTGGAATATGTAGAGGAACCTGGCAACGAATGTTTATTCCTATGCTCTGCCATCACAGGTGAAAATGCAGCATTACATGGTGTCTAGTGATTAGCAAATTGATTTGGTTTGAGTTGAATTTGACCCAAAAAAGAAATTGGGTTGAAACAGAATCAGAATTTTTGGAGATTTGATTCAGGTAAATTCAGTTTAGAAGACAGGAAAGATGAAGAAGGAGGGTCAGATGATCCAAATGTCTGTGCATGCATATCAGCTTGAAAGGGGTTGAAAGAGCTTGAAAGGGGTTGGATACAGTCCTAGGAGAACTTAGAATCTCATACACAACTTGTCTGGGTAATAAGGGCATTTTTGGCTGAATCAAAACCGAACTAAATTTTCAGAAATTTGCTCATTATTAATGATGTCTATAGAAATATATACAGTTGCAAGAGAAAATATGTGAACCCTTTGGAATGATATGGATTTCTGCACAAATTGGTCATAAAATGTGATCGGATCTTCATCTAAGTCACAACAATAGACAATCACAGTCTGCTTAAACTAATAACACACAAATAATTAAATGTTACTATGTTTTTATTGAACACACCATGTAAACATTCACAGTGCAGGTGGAAAAAGTATGTGAACCCTTGGATTTAATAACTGGTTGAACCTCCTTTGGCAGCAATAACTTCAACCAACGTTTCCTGTAGTTGCAGATCAGACGTGCCCTATGGTCAGGAGTAATTATTGACCATTCCTCTTTACAGAACTGTTTCAGTCCAGCAATATTCTTGTGATGTCTGGTGTGAATCGCTTTCTTGAGGTCATGCCACAGCACCTCAATCGGGTTGAGGTCATGACTCTGACTGGGCCACTCCAGAAGGCCTATTTTCTTCTGGTTAAGCCATTCTGTTGTTGATTTACTTCTATGCTTTGGGTCGTTGTCCTGTTGCAACACCCATCTTCTGTTGAGCTTCAGCTGGTGGACAGATGGCCTTAAGTTCTCCTGCAAAATGTCTTGATAAACTTGGGAAATAAATTTTCCTTTGATGATAGCAATTCACCCAGGCCCTGATGCAGCAAAGCAGCTCCAAACCATGATGCCCACGCCACTATACTTCACAGTTGGGATGAGGTTTTGATGTTGGTGTGCTGTGTCTCTTTTTGTCCACACATAGTGTTGTGTGTTTCTTCCAAACAACTCAACTTTGGTTTCATCTGTCCACAGAATATTTTGCCAGTACTGCTGTGGAACATCCAGGTGCTCTTGTGCAAACTGTAAATGTACAGCAATGTTTTTTTGGACAGCAGTGGCTTCATCTGTGGTATCCTCCCATTAAATCCATTCTTGTTTAGTGTTTTACCTATAGTAGACTCGCTAACAGTGATGTTAGCATATGCCAGATACTTTTGTAAGTCTTTAGCTGACACTCTAGGATTCTTCTTCACCTCATTGAGCAGTCTGTGCTGTGCTCTTGCAGTCATCTTTACAGGACGGCCACTCCTAGGGAGAGTAGCAGCAATGCTGAACTTTCTCCATTTATAGACAATTTGTCTTGGACTGATGAACAGCAAGGCTTTTGGAGATACTTTTATAACCCTTTCCAGCTTTATGCAAGTCAACAATTCTTAATCGTAGGTCTTCTGAGAGCTCATTTGCACGAGGCATCATTTACATCAGGCAATGCTTCTTGTGAAAATTAAACCCAGAACTGGTGTGTTTTTATTATAGGGCAGGGCAGCTGTAAGCAACATCTCCAATCTCATCTCATTGACTGGACTCCAGTTGGCTGACACCTCACTCCAATTAGCTCTTGAAGATGTCATTAGTATAGGGGTTCACATACTTTTTCCACCTGCACTGTGAATGTTTACATGGTGTGTTCAATAAAAACATGGTAACTAGAGTTGAGCGAACACCTGGATGTTCGGGTTCGAGAAGTTCGGCCGAACTTCCCGGAAATGTTCGGGTTCGGGATCCGAACCCGATCCGAACTTCGTCCCGAACCCGAACCCCATTGTAATCAATGGGGACCCGAACTTTTCGGCACTAAAAAGGCTGTAAAACAGCCCAGGAAAGAGCTAGAGGGCTGCAAAAGGCAGCAACATGTAGGCAAATCCCCTGCAAACAAATGTGGATAGGGAAATGAATTTAAAAAAAAAAAAAAAAAAAAATGACCCAATATCAATTGGACAGAGGTCCCATAGCAGAGAATCTGGTTTCACGTCAGCAGAGAATCAGTCTCTTCATGCCATAGCAAAGAATCTGGCTTCATGTCAGCACAGAATCAGTCTCTTCATGCCATAGCAGAGAATCTGGCTTCATGTCAGCACAGAATCTGTCTTCATGTCATAGCAGAGAATCAGGCTTCACGTCACCCACCACTGGAACAGGCCACTGTCACACATTTAGGCCCCGGCACCCAGACAGAGGAGAGCGGTCCCGTAACAGAGAATCTGGCCTTATGTCAGCGCAGAATCTGTCTTCATGTCATAGCAGAGAATAAAGCTTCACGTCACCCACCACTGGAACAGGCCACTGTCACACATTTAGGCCCAGGCACCCAGTCAGAGGAGAGAGGTCCCGTAACAGAGAATCTGGCTTGATGTCAGCACAGAATCTGTCTTCATGTCATAGCAGAGAATCAGGCTTCATGTCACCCACCACTGGAACAGGCCACTGTCACACATTTAGGCCCAGGCACCCAGGCAGAGGAGAGAGGTCCCGTAACAGAGAATCTGGCCTTATGTCAGCGCAGAATCAGTCTTCATGTCATAGCAGAGAATCAGGCTTCACGTCACCCACCACTGGAACAGGCCACTGTCACACATTTAGGCCCCGGCACCCAGACAGAGGAGAGCGGTCCCGTAACAGAGAATCTGGCCTTATGTCAGCGCAGAATCTGTATTCATGTCATAGCAGAGAATCAGGCTTCACGTCACCCACCACTGGAACAGGCCACTGTCACACATTTAGGCCCAGGCAGAGGAGAGGTTCATTCAACTTTGGGTTGCCCCGCAATATAATGGTAAAATGAAATTAAAAATAGTATTGAATGAGGAAGTGCCCTGGAGTAGAATAACATATTGTTAAGGGGAGGTAGTTAATATCTAATCTGCACAAGGGATGGACAGGTCCTGTGGGATCCATGCCTGGTTCATTTTTATGAACGTCAGCTTGTCCACATTGGCTGTAGACAGGCGGCTGCGTTTGTCTGTAATGACGCCCCCTGCCGTGCTGAATACACGTTCAGACAAAACGCTGCCCGCCGGGCAGGCCAGCACCTCCAAGGCATAAAAGGCTAGCTCTGGCCACGTGGACAATTTGGAGACCCAGAAGTTGAATGGGGCCGAACCATCAGTCAGTACGTGGAAGGGTGTGCACAGGTACTGTTCCACCATGTTAGTGAAATGTTGCCTCCTGCTAACACGTTCCGTATCAGGTGGTGGTGCACTTAGCTGTGGCGTGGTGACAAAACTTTTCCACATCTCTGCCATGCTAACCCTGCCCTCAGAGGAGCTGGCCGTGACACAGCTGCGTTGGCGACCTCTTGCTCCTCCTCTGCCTTCACCTTGGGCTTCCACTTGTTCCCCTGTGACATTTGGGAATGCTCTCAGTAGCGCGTCTACCAACGTGCGTTTGTACTCGCGCATCTTCCTATCACGCTCCAGTGTAGGAAGTAAGGTGGGCACATTGTCTTTGTACCGGGGATCCAGCAAGGTGGCAACCCAGTAGTCCGCACACGTTAAAATGTGGGCAACTCTGCTGTCGTTGCGCAGGCACTGCAGCATGTAGTCGCTCATGTGTGCCAGGCTGCCCAGAGGTAAGGACAAGCTGTCCTCTGTGGGAGGCGTATCGTCATCGTCCTGTGTTTCCCCCCAGCCACGCACCAGTGATGGGCCCGAGCTGCTTTGGGTGCCACCCTGCTGTGAACATGCTTCATCCTCATCCTCCTCCACCTTCTCCTCATCCTCGTCCTCCTCGTCCTCCAGTAGTGGGCCCTGTCTGGCCACATTTGTACCTGGCCTCTGGTGTTGCAAAAAACCTCCCTCTGAGTCACTTTGAAGAGACTGGCCTGAAAGTGCTAAAAATGACCCCTCTTCCTCCTCTTCCTCCTGGGCCACCTCCTCTTCCATCATCGCCCTAAGTGTTTTCTCAAGGAGACATAGAAGTGGTATTGTAACGCTGATAACGGCGTCATCGCCACTGGCCATGTTGGTGGAGTACTCGAAACAGCGCAACAGGGCACACAGGTCTCGCATGGAGGCCCAGTCATTGGTGGTGAAGTGTGTCTGATCCGCAGTGCGACTGACCCGTGCGTGCTGCAGCTGAAACTCCAATATGGCCTGCTGCTGCTCGCACAGTCTGTCCAGCATATGCAAGGTGGAGTTCCACCTGGTGGGTACGTCGCATATGAGGCGATGAGCGGGAAGGCCGAAGTTACGCTGTAGCGCAGACAGGCGAGCAGCGGCAGGGTGTGAACGCCGGAAGCGCGAACAGACGGCCCGCACTTTATGCAGCAGCTCTGACATGTCGGGGTAGTTGCAAATTAACTTCTGCACCACCAAATCCAGCACATGCGCCAGGCAAGGGATGTGCGTCAAACCGGCTAGTCCCAGAGCTGCAACGAGATTTCGCCCATTATCGCACACCACCAGGCCGGGCTTGAGGCTCACCGGCAGCAACCACTCATCGGTCTGTTGTTCTATACCCCGCCACAACTCCTGTGCGGTGTGGGGCCTGTCCCCCAAATATATGAGTTTCAGAATGGCCTGCTGACGTTTACCCCGGGCTGTGCTGAAGTTGGTGGTGAAGGTGTGTGGCTGACTGGATGAGCAGGTGGAAGAAGAGGAGGAGGAAGCTGAGTAGGAGGAGGAGGAGACAGGAGGCAAAGAATGTTGCCCTGCGATCCTTGGCGGCGGAAGGACGTGCGCCAAACAGCTCTCCGCCTGGGGCCCAGCCGCCACTACATTTACCCAGTGTGCAGTTAGGGAGATATAGCGTCCCTGGCCGTGCTTACTGGTCCACGTATCTGTGGTTAGGTGGACCTTGCCACAGATGGCGTTGCGCAGTGCACACTTGATTTTATCGGACACTTGGTTGTGCAGGGAAGGCACGGCTCTCTTGGAGAAGTAGTGGCGGCTGGGAACAACATACTGTGGGACAGCAAGTGACATGAGCTGTTTGAAGCTGTGTGTGTCCACCAGCCTAAATGACAGCATTTCATAGGCCAGTAGTTTAGAAATGCTGGCATTCAGGGCCAGGGATCGAGGGTGGCTAGGTGGGAATTTACGCTTTCTCTCAAATGTTTGTGAGATGGAGAGCTGAACGCTGCCGTGTGACATGGTTGGGATGCTTGGTGACGCAGGTGGTGGTGTTGGTGGTACATCCGAAGTTTGCTGGGCGGCAGGTGCCAACGTTCCTCCAGAGGCAGAGGAAGAGGCCGAGGCGGCGGCAGCAGCAGCAGAAGAGGCCGAGGCAGCAGCAGAAGAGGCCGAGGCGGCAGCAGCAGAAGAGGCAGCAGGGGGAGCCTGAGTGACTTCCTTGTTTTTAAGGTGTTTACTCCACTGCAGTTCATGCTTTGCAAGAAGGTGCCTGGTCATGCAGGTTGTGCTAAGGTTCAGAACGTTAATGCCTCACTTCAGGCTCTGATGGCACAGCGTGCAAACCACTCGGGTCTTGTCGTCATCACATTGTTTGAAGAAGTGCCATGCCATGGAACTCCTTGAAGCTGCCATTGGGGTGCTCGGTCCCAGATGGCGGCGGTCAGTAGCAGGCGAAGTCTCTTGGCGGCGGGTGTTCTGATTTTGCCCACTGCTCCCTCTTTTGCTACGCTGTTGGCTCGGTCTCACCACTGCCTCTTCCTCCGAACTGTGAAAGTCAGTGGCACGACCTTCATTCCATGTGGGGTCTAGGACCTCATCGTCCCCTGCATCGTCTTCCACCCAGTCTTGACCCCTGACCTCCTGTTCAGTCTGCACACTGCAGAAAGACGCAGCAGTTGGTACCTGTGTTTCGTCATCATCAGAGACGTGCTGAGGTGGTATTCCCATGTCCTCATCATCAGGAAAAATAAGTGGTTGTGCGTTAGTGCATTCTATCTCTTCCACCCCTGGGGAAGGGCTAGGTGGATGCCCTTGGGAAACCCTGGCAGCAGAGTCTTCAAACAGCATAAGAGACTGCTGCATAACTTGAGGCTCAGACAGTTTCCCTGATATGCATGGGGGTGATGTGACAGACCGATGGGCTTGTTTTTCATGCGCCATCTGTGCGCTTTCTGCAGAAGACTGGGTGGGAGATAATGTGAACGTGCTGGATCCACTGTCGGCCACCCAATTGACTAATGCCTGCAAACTGTGCAGATTTGGTTGAATAGAGATGTGAGACCTGTTTTTTTTTGCGCTGTGTGACAGTTATAGGTTTAATCACAGAATGACACTTCTATCAGCACGCTAGCGTGTGTCTTAGGTTTTTCTGAATCACACTATCAATACCTTCAATGTAAGATTTTCTTTTTGGGATAGATTTCAAGTAGGCCTCAAATACCACAAACTAGTAATTTTGAGAATGGCAAATTTGGGAATGCTTTTTCAACCCAGAAAAAAAAGTCTGCTTTTACGGTCACTACAAATAACTTGACCAGCTAAAACTGTGCAGATTTGGTTAAATAGAGATGTGAGACCTGTTTTTTTTTTGCGCTGTGTGACAGTTATAGGTTTAAACTCCAGAATGACACTTCTATCAGCACGCTAGCGTGTGTCTTAGCTTTTTCTGAATCACACTATCAATACCTTCAATGTAAGATTTTCTTTTTGGGATAGATTTCAAGTAGGCCTCAAATACCACAAACTAGTTATTTTCAGAATGGCAAATTTGGGAATGCTTTTTCAACCCAGAACAAAAAGTCTGCTTTTACGGTCACTACAAATAACTTGACCAGCTAAAACTGTGCAGATTTGGTTGAATAGAAATGTCAGGTCTATTTTTTAGGCGCTGGGTGACAGGCTCAACTTGCCCCTGATGTAATATATGGCCAAAAAATAACCACACTGTTGATGGTTAAATGCACTTGGGTGACACAGGCTCAGCCTGCAGCTGATGTAGTATATGGCCAAAAAATAATCAGACTGTTGATGGTTAAATGCACTTGGGTGACACAGGCTCAGCCTGCAGCTGATGTAGGATATAGCACAAAATAACCACACTATCGATGGTTAAATACACTTGGTGATAGCTCGTGCTGGCACACCACAAGTCACAAAATGGCCGCCGATCACCCCAGAAAAAAAGTGATCTAAAAACGCTCTGGGCAGCCTCAAAAAAGTGAGCAAGTCAATAATAGCACTTCAATGATCCACAGCTGCAGATCGATCACAGAATCAAGTCTTTTGGAGGAGTAAATCTGCCTAATCTCGCCCTAACGTCGCAGCTGCAACCTCTCCCTATACTTATCATAGCAGAGTGACGTGCGGCGCTACGTGACTCCAGCTTAAATAGAGGCTGGGTCACATGGTGCACTTGCCAATCACAGCCATGCCAATAGTAGGCATGGCTGTGATGGCCTCTTGGGCCAAGTATTATGACGCTTGTTGATTGGCTGCTTTGCAGCCTTTCAAAAAGCGCCAAGAAAGCGCCGAACACCGAACCCGAACACAGACTTTTACGAAAATGTTCGGGTTCGGGTCCGTGTCACGGACACCCCAAAATTCGGTACGAACCCGAACTATACAGTTCGGGTTCGCTCATCCCTAATGGTAACATTTAATTCTTTGTGTGTTATTAGTTTAAGCAGACTGTGATTGTCTATTGTTGTGACTTAGATGAAGATTAGATCACATTTTAAGACCGATTTGTGCAGAAATCCATATCATTCCAAAGGGTTCACATACTTTTTCTTGCAACTGTAGGATGTCCATGTTCCTATGAATGTTCTGTATCCTCCAAAAAGGGAGAAACACACTTTGGAGCTGCTGTCTGCTATCTCTAATTCATGGCAGATAGGAATGGAGAACCTCCCTCCATTAAAGGGGTTTTCCGTGAGTTTCATACTGATGACCTATCAGTGCCGATCAGCTGTTTGAGAAAGCACTTGAGCTCCTGTATGCAGGGCCGGATTAAGAGCATCATGGGCCTGGTGCAGAGTATTTTGCTGGGCCTTTTTATGGAACTGCACTCAGTGTCTTAATTACATATATATTTTATCGATACCATTAAAGTATTTTGTTCCTGCAACTACCCCTTCATTTGGCGTCTATCTTGGCAACATGGAGGTGGACCACGGGAGGGAGACCCTGAGGGTGGGGGCACCCTCAGGGCACTATAGTGTCAGGAAAACTGCTTTGTTTTCCTGACACTATAGTGATCATTTAACATGACTATGAAGATTACTGTTTTCTAGCTGCTGTGGACTGTGGACAACAGCAGCTAGAAACAGTAATTTTCATAGAGCTGTGTTATGATTTATGGACACAGCACTCAGCATGCTTAGCCAGTCAGATAGAAGGCTGGCTAAGCATGCTGAGAGCTGTGTCTAAATAACATAACACATTAAATGGATTCTGTCACCAGGTTTCACCCCTGTCAGCTAAAAATATGCTGATGTTCAGGGCGTCTTCACGATTCCTAATGTGGGCTTATAAATGTCATCTGTGGGCTTATTTAGCTAAAAAACAGCTTTTACTAACCTGTCAGTCAAACAAATAAGGTGCCTAAGGGGATGTTAATGAATGCAAGGTGTCGGCCGCACCCGCCGCCGTTCGTGCCCAGCGCCGCCTTTCCGGACTTCTGCGCCGCCTCCTAATCCTCTGTGCCGCCTCTCGCTCTCCCTCCCCCCTCCTTCTGCTGTAAGATCTCGCGCATACAGGGGTTGAGCGAAGTGCCGGCGCATGCGCACTTCGCTGTAAGAAGCCAAATGGAGAAGTCCGCACGGGCGCATCAGGCAGAGCCCTGTGCGCAAGCGCGAGATCTTACAGCAGAAGGAGGGGGGAGGGAGGGAGAGCGAGAGGCGGCACAGAGGATTAGGAGGTGGCGCAGAAGTCCGGAAAGGCGGCGCTGGGCATGAACGGCGGTGGGTGCGGCGGGCATCTTGCACCCATTAACATCCCCTTGGGCACCTTATTTGTTTGACTGACAGGTTAGTAATAGCTGTTTTTTAGCTAAATAAGCCCACAGATGACATTTAGAAGCCCACATTAGGAATCGTGAAGACGCCCTGAACATCAGCATATTTTTAGCTGACAGGGGTAAAACCTGGTGACAGAATCCCTTTAAAGAAATTACTGTTTCTAGCTGCTGTGGACTAGCAGCTAGAAACAGTAATTTCTTTAATGTGTTATGTTATTTAGACTGAGCTCTCAGCATGCTTAGCCAGTCAGTAATTTTCATAGTGCTGTTATGATTTATGGACACAGCTCTCAGCATGCTTAGCCAGCCTTCTATCTGGCTGTGCTTTTTGAGAGTCAGTCCACAGGCTCAGAAACAGCCAGATAGAAGGCTGGCTAAGCATGCTGAGAGCTGTGTCCATAAATCATAACAGCACTATGATTGCCCTTCCTTCCAACTGGATGAGTTTATCTGATACCTGCCCTGCTCCAGAAGCTCCTGCTGTCTCACGGGCTGGTGTGGCTGAGCGCTGTGGGCCGTGTGCTGGTCGAAACTGCTGAGCAGGTTGTACACAGCGCAGCGTGCAGGAGGGATAACCGCGGGCGCATTGAGGTCATATCCGGCGGGCCGGCATTACAGGAACCGCACCAGCTGCTCTGACGTCCTGCCGCCGGATATCCTGTGACGTATATCCGGCGGCAGGACGTCAGAGCAGCTGGTGCTGTTCCTGTAATGCCGCGGCCCGCCGGATATGACCTCAGTAGTGATAGGAAGTTCGGATCTTTCAGATGAATCGGTTCATTTGAATCAGCTCATTCAAATGAACCGATTCATGAATCGGATCTTCGGTTCACTTGCTTCGGGTTTTTTTGTTCATGATAATGCAAACGGATCCGTTTTGACTTTACATTGAAAGTCAATGGGGGACGGATCCGTTTGAAAATTGAGCCATACTGTGTCATCTTCAAACGGATCCGTCCCCATTGACTTCCATTATAAGTCTGGACGGATCCGCTCGCCTCCGCACGGCCAGGCGGGCACCCGAACGCTGCAAGCAGCGTTCAGGTGTCCGCTCACTGAGCGGAGCGGAGGCTGAGCGCTGGCAGGCGGATGCATTCTCAGTGGATCCGCCTCCATTGAGAATGCATCAGGGCTGGACGGCTGCGTTCGGGACCGCTCGTGAGCCCCTTCAAACGGAGCTCACGAGCGGACACCTGAACGCAGGTGTGAAAGTAGCCTGACACTGACAGTAGTACAACCAACCAAGTGAAGTGAAATGTGAATGCACAGGGAAAACTAAGTGCTGAATTGATAACAGTATTACAGTAACACAGTCACTGGCTGATAATAAAATAGTCCCCACTTAACGGAATCCATAAAGGAGTTATGTCACCCCACTAAAGTGTTGTTTTTTTTTTGGGCTACTTAAATTAGTTATATTGCGATATATGAAAATATAATGGTGTTACTTACTTTGATCCAGCAGTTTCTTCCAAAAACGAAGTTTTATCATATGTAAATTCGGTCTCTACCAGCAAGTAGCTGCTAGCTGCTAGCTGCTGCAGAAATCCGCCCCCTCGTCGTGTTGATTGACAGGGCCAGCCGGGATCTCCTCCTCTGGCCAGCCCTGTCGGCATTTCAAAAATCGCGCGCCTGTGTTCATTCGGCGCAGGCGGTCTGAGATGAGGAGGCTCGTCTCCTCAGCACTCCCTCAGTGCGCCGATGACGTCTTCTATTTCGGTGATGTCATCGGCGCAGGCGCACTGAGGGAGTTCTGAGGAGGCGAGCCTCCTCATCTCAGAGCGCCTGCGCCGAATGAACACAGGCGCGCGATTTTTGAAATGCCGACAGGGCTGGCCGGAGGAGGAGATCCCGGCTGGCCCTGTCAATCAACACGACGAGGGGGCGGATTTCTGCAGCAGCTACCAGCAAGTAGCCGCCCTACTTGCTGGTAGAGACCTAATTTACATATTATAAAACTTCGTTTTTGGAAGAAACTGCTGGATCAAAGTAAGTAAGACCATTATATTTTCATATATCGCAGTATAAGTAATTTAACTAGCCCAAAAAAAAAAAAATCACTTTAGTGGGGTGACAGAAGCCCTTTAACATATATACACTGCGTGCAGAATTATTAGGCAAATGAGTATTTTGACCACATCATCCTCTTTATGCATGTTGTCTTACTCCAAGCTGTATAGGCTCGAAAGCCTACTACCAATTAAGCATATAAGGTGATGTGCATCTCTGTAATGAGAAGGGGTGTGGTCTAATGACATCAACACCCTATATTAGGTGTGCATAATTATTAGGCAACTTCCTTTCCTTTGGCAAAATGGGTCAAAAGAAGGACTTGACAGGCTCAGAAAAGTCTAAAATAGTGAGATATCTTGCAGAGGGATGCAGCACTCTTAAAATTGCAAAGCTTCTGAAGCGTGATCATCGAACAATCAAGCGTTTCATTCAAAATAGTCAACAGGGTCGCAAGAAGCGTGTGGAAAAACCAAGGCGCAAAATAACTGCCCATGAACTGAGAAAAGTCAAGCGTGCAGCTGCCAAGATGCCACTTGCCACCAGTTTGGCCATATTTCAGAGCTGCAACATCACTGGAGTGCCCAAAAGCACAAGGTGTGCAATACTCAGAGACATGGCCAAGGTAAGAAAGGCTGAAAGACGACCACCACTGAACAAGACACACAAGCTGAAACGTCAAGACTGGGCCAAGAAATATCTCAAGACTGATTTTTCTAAGGTTTTATGGACTGATGAAATGAGAGTGAGTCTTGATGGGCCAGATGGATGGGCCCGTGGCTGGATTGGTAAAGGGCAGAGAGCTCCAGTCCGACTCAGACGCCAGCAAGGTGGAGGTGGAGTACTGGTTTGGGCTGGTATCATCAAAGATGAGCTTGTGGGGCCTTTTCGGGTTGAGGATGGAGTCAAGCTCAACTCCCAGTCCTACTGCCAGTTTCTGGAAGACACCTTCTTCTAGCAGTGGTACAGGAAGAAGTCTGCATCCTTCAAGAAAAACATGATTTTCATGCAGGACAATGCTCCATCACACGCGTCCAAATACTCCACAGCGTGGCTGGCAAGAAAGGGTATAAAAGAAGAAAATCTAATGACATGGCCTCCTTGTTCACCTGATCTGAACCCCATTAAGAACCTGTGGTCCATCATCAAATGTGAGATTTACAAGGAGGGAAAACAGTACACCTCTCTGAACAGTGTCTGGGAGGCTGTGGTTGCTGCTGCACGCAATGTTGATGGTGAACAGATCAAAACACTGACAGAATCCATGGATGGCAGGCTTTTGAGTGTCCTTGCAAAGAAAGGTGGCTATATTGGTCACTGATTTGTTTTTGTTTTGTTTTTGAATGTCAGAAATGTATATTTGTGAATGTTGAGATGTTATATTGGTTTCACTGGTAAAAATAAATAATTGAAATGGGTATATATTTGTTTTTTGTTAAGTTGCCTAATAATTATGCACAGTAATAGTCACCTGCACACACAGATATCCCCCTAAAATAGCTAAAACTAAAAACAAACTAAAAACTACTTCCAAAAATATTCAGCTTTGATATTAATGAGTTTTTTGGGTTCATTGAGAACATGGTTGTTGTTCAATAATAAAATTAATCCTCAAAAATACAACTTGCCTAATAATTCTGCACTCCCTGTATCTCCTGAGAAGCCAATTTGATCCTAAAGGGTTAATTCAACCTGTAATCTAAACTCTGTGTCATCTGTCACTTCTCTTATCTCTCTGCTCCTGTCAAAGGCGTACATAGAAATTCCCCTTTTATAGCCCCTCCCACTACCCATTCCAGGCCTCTCTCTTTGTTCCATAAACTATGTTCGCTGCTGTTTTATAATTTATGCCATCAGGGCCGGATTGGGATTACAAAACAGGCCTGGCACGCAAAAGAGGTATAATAGATACAGTGTGTACAGATGTATAGTGTATACAGCAGTGTACTGATATGTGAGGAACGTGGTATAATAGACGCAGTATGTTCAGGTATATAGTATATACAGCAGTGTACTGATATATGAGGTTTAAATTACAGCTCGTACCTCACATATCAATCCAATACTGTATATACAATATACCTGTACACACCATCTATTATACCTCGTACCTAACATATCAGTACACTGCTGTATATACAATATATCTATACACACTGCATATATTATACCTTGTACCTCACATATCAGTACACTGCAATATATATTATATATCTGTACATATTGCATCTATAATACTGTTTAATATATGCAGTGTGTGTGTATATATATATATATATATATATATATATATAGATGTGAGGCATACAAGGTATAATACTGTAGATGCAGTGTTTATAGAAATATGTGGTCAGTTATGCATTATGGTCACTGTGTGTGTGAAGTACATGAGGCTGTAACTGTCTGAAGTATTATACATGAGTGAGCAATGAGTAAAAACAGGGCATGGAGGGGGGGTAAATGATGAGAAGTGGAGGACCTCCTCTTACCACTCAATTCCAGTCTGTATGGATGATTGTGAACTTCTAATACTTGCTGTTAGGGGTTGAAGGACCTGTGATGATGTCATCACAGGTCCTGGCAGATGTACCTTTCAAACCTAGGAACTACACCATTTTTGGTGCAGTTCCTTTGCTAGATTCTGCAGGACCTGTGATGCTGAAGATGATGTCATCACAGGTCCTGGCAGATGCACTGTTCTAACCTGGGAACTACACTTTACACTGTGCAGTTCCCTTACAGGACCTGTGAAGACTCCCTGTACTACTCAGACGACTCAGAGCTGCTAGTGCTTGCCTTGCCTCAGATCTGATTGGTTGGTGGGCGGGGAGGGGCGGGGCTGGCAGAAGCAGCTTCCACTCTAGGATCATATTACGCTCCTCCCGAGTCCCTCCCTCAGGCTCCTGCTGCCAGCGTCAGGTGAGCGTCTCTGCATTGTCTGTGTGCTGTGTGACGCTGCGCTGTGTACAACAGAGGACTTTTAACCCTCCCGACGGCCTTTTGGCTGGCAGATGGGCCTATTTTATGGTAGGGGCCTGGAGCTGCAGCTCCATCAGCCCCTACGTTAATCCGGCCCTGCCTGTATGGACCACAGCCTTCTCACAGCTTTCCCTAGGCCAGTGATGACACATTTATCTGTCATGTGGCCTGAAGTTAATGGGGCTGAGCTGTCATACCAAGCATTGCCGCTATACTATGCATGGCGCTGTGCTTGGTGAGCATGTAGAAGACTGCAATGCTTACAGGACCGCTGGTGCCTTCTCAAACAGCTGATCGGCAGGGGTTCTGGGTGTCGGACCCCAATGGATCAGACACTGATGACCTATCCAATGGATAAGTCATCAGTATTAAAGTCCTGAAAAACCTTTTAAGTCTAATTTCATATTTAATTTTTTAGCATACCTTAGGCATACAGTATATACCAGGAATTCTTCCAATCCAGCAGGCATATGTCTGTGTGGTATGTACTGGCATACATACCTCTTGGTAATTGTTGCTTTTTAATGCAGTAGAATCACACACAAAAAATGCTGCATTCTATAATTTTTTTAATATTTTTAAACGAGAGTATATACATTGAGAGATTTTTCTACTGTGTACAATGCATAGCCTACAATGCAGTAATAGACCATTTTAAAATAAGTCTTCTAATGGCACTTTTAGATGAGCAGATAATCGTTATAATTTGAATGCTAGCAATTCATGTTGGATGGTAACTTTGTAGAGTAAATGTATGTAGTACATTTGTACTGAAAACTCTCAATCAACACTTATAAAATCGTTTATGAGAACAAATAAATTATAGTTTGTCACTATTGAATTGAGGTAATGTAAAGGTACATTATGTGATCTTTCTGTGATGTTAACAATGTGAAAACAGATGTGCTTCATGTAGATCTTTGCTGTCTAAATACATTGAAGATCCTTGATTATATGAATAGACAATTGCATGTGAATGAATTTTCATACAATAATCTTTGCATGAAAATTCTGGCCTGTCATTAGCTTTAACCCTTTTGCTGCCAGGGAGGTTTGGAAATTTTGTACCTCTGTAGCCAGAGCAATTTTTGCAGCTTTGACATTTACAAATAAAACATAAATTACAAAATAATAATAAAAAAACATAATATCGCTAAAACCCATATATTTTCTTAAAGTGTCAATATGCCACTCAGCACTTCATACACATACACACCTTCATGTATGCTCTCTGATTGATGGGGGAGAGACAACATGCATAGAAGTTCATGTTATCCTCCATGGGAACATTTACAGATACACAGGGGAGAGAGAAGGCTCTGTAGTTCTCTCTCTCCTGTTCAGACTGTTAGAACTGCCTCCCACCCCAGCTCATGGCTGGCATCTCAATTGGCTCAAGAGGTGAGCGCTGCTTTTTGCTGGCATATCTTGGGCTGTGTACCAGGTAAAGATTCATGCCAGGTTTTATTTAAAAGTTGACATTCTCCAAGCTCAAACTATGATACTGTAAATCACCAGTTAGAGCACTCAGAAATTGGGTCAAGAATGAAAGCTGCAGGTATATGCAGTTTTCACTGGGTCCCTATTCTGAGTGCTCTAACTAGTGAGATATTGTGGCTCGAGCCTTGATCTTGGTCTTGTTATAATGCTGGAATATCTAGCCGATATCCAGCCATCAATGGCCATCAAGGATATACTAAGTATGTCCTTGGCTACTGAATTGCTACCCTGAAAGGACTTATGACATATGTCCTTATGTGATTGTGACATTAACCCTTTGAGGACATCACAATTTTTTTGTTTTTCATTTTTTATAACCTGCCTTCCCACAGCCATAACTTTTTCATTTTTCTGTTCAGATTACTTTTCTTTTATAAAGCCTCCTTAGTGTACCTGAACATTCATTAGTTTACTACTGTAATTTAATAAAGTTGTACATGGTAAATTCAGTATATTCCAAGTATATTCCAACGCAGCACTGCCATCTGCCACCCTATACTGGAATATACCTGTTATAGGCCTGGTAGCCTTGTACAGGCTCCAGCCTATTACCACCAATGAATGGCTTCCCTTGTCTGAGCGCAGGAAAGCCATTCAGGCCCTGGGAGCACAACCCAGGAAAAACCGCCTTAGATGCCGTGGTCAATTGTGTCAATTGCATCTGAGGTGTTAAATGTCTGAGATCTTCATTATTACCAATTGAAGACAGTAGCCCTGGGTGTCTGTGCATGTTATCAAGGGGTTAATTGCCTAAACGATTATCCACTTGTCTAAATCTGATATAAACCAGGCAACATCTTTTAGCTTCCATCACAAACAATTTTTAGGGGTTTTAAACTCGTAAATAAACACAATGAATTTCAAGTATCTTTCAGGGTGTCTCACAATCATTTCTGTGCAGTTCCATTTTGTAACATTTAAATATTTGTTTTATTTCTTTTTTTTTCTGCTTACATTTGTAGACTTTCAATAATTTGCTGTGGCTTAAAACATAACATCCAGCTTCAGCCTTTTTTAGATGAAAAATGCCAACAAAAATAGCAGGAAAAACACAGAAAAATACTTTCTGTGAATCCAGCCTTAAAGGGGTTGTCTCACTTCAGCAAATGGCATTTATCATGTAGAGAAAGTTAATACAAGACACTTACTAATATATTGTTATTATCCATATTGCTTCCTTTGCTGGCTGGATTCATTTTTCCATCAGATTATACACTGCTCGTTTCCATGGTTACAACCACCCTGCAATGCATCAGCGGTGGTTATGCTTGCATACTATAAAAAAAAACGCCGGCGTCTCTGGTGGTTGGGACCATGGGAGTGCAGATAGGCTAGTGCATCTTCCTGTAAGAGGCAAACACAGCCACCACTGATGGATTGCACGGTGGTCGTAACCATGGAAGCGAGCAGTGTATAATGTGATGAAAAAATGAATCCAACCAGCAAAGGAAGCAATATGGACAATGACAATACATTAGTAAGTGCCTTGTATTAACTTTATCTACATGATAAATGCAATTTACTGAAGTGAGATAACCCCTTTAAAGGGAACCTGTCACCAGTTTTATGGTGTCCTAACTAAAGGCAACATAAATAAGTGACTGATTCTCTTCGCAAAATGCTGGGTCACTTTCTTTAATTGACCCAGTCAATCTGCCAACATCTTGTATTGAAAAGCTCCAGCTGATAATGATGAGTCATAAATATTCATGAGCTCCTGACTCTCCCCGCCTACCTTCTGCTGATTGACAGTTATTTTCCATATGAACCAGCAGCAGGTGGGCAGGGGAGTGGGTATAGCTCTGAATTAAATATACGCTGGACTCAATGACATCACGCTGGACTCAAATCAGCTCATTAGCATGCGGCATCTTTGTGTGTATATTATGAGGTAACCATCTGTCACACCAGTAAGTGAATACATCTAAGGTACTTTTTAGTAGTTAATGATTGTATATAATTAGTTAGATTATAATCAAATATCCACATGACAGGTTCCCTTTAAGGACACATTAAGTAGAGAACCTATAGTATTTAACAAGTATGTCTTCTTCCTCAAAGAGGATATGGGTGCTGGTGTATGATTTCAGACACATTACTTATTTTTCTATTATTCATTTAGAAATTATTAAACTTCATCCTAAACTAGAAGATATTTGTACAGATAAATGTAAGAGTTTCCATGCTGTGACAAAATGCATGATGCATGAATGTATTTCCTTACTACCTACAGTTAGAGTAAATTCATGTCCAATGTAGATCACATTGGCTTTGTTTAATGCACATCTGCGCAGGAACGTTTTGCTGACCTTGCACTGCATTAATGTGTCATACAAGTAAATTAATACTCCTTTTTTCCTATGTCCAGATAATTCAAGGACCATCTAGAGAGAAATCGAACCATTCAGCTTTATACAGCTAAAAAAAAAGGGAATTACAAACAAAATCCATCCCATCCATCATCCCACTAAATCTATCCAACATCAAGTGAAGAGATGCTTTTCCAGAAAAACATAAAATTAGCTGAATAATAACATTTCCTTGCATCTAAAAGAACCATGAACAATCCAATGCATACATCTATGAAGTTACTGCCTGGCCGTCTGACAGATCTGTCTGCTGTACTTTGTTTCATATGATGACCATTCTTCCTTCTCCAAGAATTTATTCTAGTTCTTGATTATCTGTTTGCATTTTATGTTATCCTCCATGACCCTTACTTAGCCTTATACATGGTAGGTAGCCCACAGGTCTTATTTGCAGTGACCAGCCTTACCTACACTAGAGTATTATCACTCACCGCTCAGTAGTCTGTTTTTACAGGGTCAATGATAGATCCATCCTTATTCTCCAATTAGTGAGTCTGTCAGCTGATTCTCAACTATTAAACTCCAGTGGACTGTAAGTAACATAAACAGCATGTACAACATACTGTACCTCTTTCCCCCTGCCATTGGTTTCATGCCCCCAAGCAGAAGGACTCATTTAGGAGGGTCTAGGCTCTTGCTGTGCTATAGATCACCTATTTGGGCACTCACACTTCATTAGTGTATTAGATCAAACTTCTTTTTCTGGGGCATAGAACCAAAAACAAGGGAAATGCCCTACATGCTGTTTATGTTACGTACAGCACTACCACAGGTCTTTGGCAATGGGTTATGGGGTGCTCCCTACGGCAGTAAACATGCAAGCTTGATGAGTGTTTATAAGGAATCCAGGGGAAATAAGTGTCACCTTCATAACATCTTATGTGTCTGGTCAGCTTACAATTGTCTTCTCTGGTTCTGAATTTTGGTTGGAAAGACAGTTTAGTTGAGGACTGTCTTTAGGATATAAAGCATAATTAAATGCTAAATTATTGAATTAAAGAAAAAAATCCATACACTTAATACTTTCTTCTTTTTTTTCAAATAAATTAATGTTTGCTGAACAGATAACTGCTTTTCAAGCACATCTTAGACTGTTAAGAATAACAACCAAAACCCTTCAAATTACATTGTGGGGTGGGGTGGTTGCTTTGGATTTTTCAGTGCAGAATAAGGGCACATGCGCACGTATAGCTGTTCTTGCAGTCTGTAAATTGCGGATACACAAAACACGGATACCGGTGGAGATTCTGATGCCATTTATTTTGCTCATTCAGAAATGTTCTATCCTTCTCTGCAATACTGACAAGAATATGACATGTTTCATTTTTTTTGCGGGGATGCGGATAGGACTTACGGATGCAGTCAGCACATGGGTGTGCTGTCCACATCTTTTACGGCCCCATTTAGATGAAAGGGTCAGCATTTAATCTGTAAAAAATGAGTATCAGATACAACCGTGGTCGTGTGCATGAACCCTAAAACTGTGATGAAGCATGGCATTGTTAATAACAACAGGGTCTAGGACTGCAGGGTCTAGGACTGTTTTTTCAGGAAATTAAATTTAATAACCTGTAGAGCCCCTTTAGCAGTGTTCACCTCCAATAAAGGTTTCCTACTGCTGCGAATAACATTTGCTTAACTTTGAAGATACATTTTAGACCATTTCCTGCAAACATATTTGGATCATCAATATTTCTTGCTTGCCTTGCATGCAAAGCTCTCTTTAGGTCATGCCACAGAATTTCAATAGCCTTAAGGTCAAGACCAGAGATGAGCGAACTTCTGTTTTCAAGTTTGGCCTACAAGGTTTGGGTTATCTAAGATATCCATTATGGATTTCGGATAAGTTAAGGTCCGTGGTAGCCGAATCCATAACAGAATTTTTAGATAACCCGAACCTGAACTTTGTACGCCGAACTTGAAACACAAGTTCGCTCATCACCAGTCAAGACTCTTTCATTCAAAAACCCAAACTTTCTTTTCAACCATTCTTTAGTTGATTTACATGTATGTTTTGAGTTATTCCCTTGTTGCATCACCCAATTTCTCTTCAGCTTGGGTCCAAAGACTGGTGTCCTTATATTCTCTTGTAAAATACTTTGGTGCTTCTTAGAATTCATTGTCCTATCAGTGATCTCAAGGGGTCCAGGCCCTGAGGTAGCAAAGTATCCCAAACTATAAAACCATGATGCTGCCTCCACAAGGTTTCGAAGTTTGCATGAGGTTTTGATGTTGGTGTCCAAACATAGCATTTTGCATTTGTGATATAAAAAAAAAATTCCACTTTTGTCTCATCTGTGCATAGAACATTTTGCAAGAAACATTGTGGAACATGCAGGTGTTCTTGGACTGGAGATGGACTGCAATATGTATTTTTTGGATAGCAGTAGCATTCTTTGTAGTATTCTATGTGATTTTCTAATATTGGACAGATGAACACAGTTTTTTTTGCAGTTTTATAGTCTTCTGTAGATCTTTTGCTGTAATCATTGCGTTCTCTCTCAGTTATTTTAGTATTGCCCTTTGTACTCTTGACGTGCCCTTATTAGGACTTCCACTCCTAGGGAGAGTACCAATAGTCATGAATTCTCCCAAGTTGTGGATAATTGATCTAACCATGGATTAATGTACAATCACAGGTCTTTAGCAATGCTTTTGTAGCCTTTTCCACCTTCATGCCTCTCCATAACACATGTCCTGAAGTCTGCTGAAAGTTGTTTACATAGGAGATAAGAACAAGTTTGTCATTAGCCAGTCTTTGTGTGCTTTTATTTAATGGGCAAACCACTGGTGAAAACCATACTTCTAATCTTATCTCTTTAATTAGCTCTTGGATAAGTTATTAATACAGAGACAATATTACACTAGTGTATACCCAATGCACGTAGAGGCACTTTTATTATATTTTTACATTTAGTCAGAAGACTACTAATTGCCTACTCTTGACGTGCACTTTTTTTGGATTGGTGATTTTTATTTTAAAAATTAACTTTTATTAGATTTGTTTTTAAATAAACTGTAATAACTTATACCTAACCTACCTGAATAATTAAAACTCTCATCAGTGGACTTTGACAGTGCGGTACTGAATAAATTTGTCTACTGACAATCATTAATTGCATAGATGGTTCTGCTTTCTGCTAGTCTGCTGATATGGATACTTTGTATCTGCTATGTTATGGTGATGGCTTGCTACTTTGTCAGCTTACTAGTTATGTTTAATGCCGGTCGGCTCCTTGTGGTGGCAGTCGATAGTGTAGGTTCGCTGCGCCTGCTGTCTGTGTATGTACTCATCTTCATTCACTTATATTCAAATTTGCCGCGCTTGCTGCCTACTACCTATCTAGCTAGATATCTAAATTCATGCTCTGTATAATACTAGCTCGATCTTTGCTATGCTGTCTGCTGATGGCGGCGTGATAACCTGCTGGATCGCCGACTTATAGTACATGACAAGCACTATCTGTTTCAGTCCATTGTGACCTAAAACTTAACTCTGCCCCCCGACATGTTTCGCCATGGATATGGCGTCCTCAGGGGATTGGGCAGTCTATGGAGAGAGTGGCGATGCCGGATGTATTTAATACCTCCTATTGGTATGACGCTGTTCTTTGCCAACCAATATCTGTGCTCCTTATTGAGCTGATCACTTCTGTTTGTTTGGTGATCATTAATAGGCTGTTCGTACGTTCTGCTCTGACGTCATTGATAGCGCGATCTTTGCTTGGATCTCGCGCATGTCATAGTACTTTAGAGCTTTAGCTGGTGCCGATTCTCTTCCTGGTCCATAGGCTGCAGAAGAATTGTGGTAGTGTGCCTTTTTTTTGGGGCTATGTTCTAGTTATTAAGTTGTTATCTTCACCTGATTACTCAAGGATAGCTTGCTCAATAGTTTTTATTACTAAACGGTTTATATGATTTACATGGGGCAATTCTGCGCATGTCTCTGCACTTTGGATTATTCCTATGTGTCTTGCTTTTCTGCGCATGTCGCAGTACTTAGATATTTTGGCCATTAGTTCTATTTCTTTCATTGCATCCTATTGAGCATATTTTGATCTTATTGATTAAGATAGCATATATACATTTATGCCTTATTAGTTTGATGCTTTCCTTGTATGGGTGATGTTTAGCCTTGATTTTATATATATAGATATATTGTACTTATTTTCTACTACTTTTAATTATATATAGTTATTCTATATTGTTTCTATCTCCTATATGGATACATTGAATGTATTTAAATTCCATTTTTCCAGCTACAGTCAATGTTTACAAGATGTTATAGAAGGTAATATACCATTTTATTTGCTAATTTTATTAGAATATTAATTTTTATTATTGTTTATTCTGCAGGCCTGCCAGCTATGACGAGTCTACCCGCGAACTGTACTTGGTATGTTTTTCTTGACGTATTTAATTTTTAGTTTTTATTTTTTTTATTTTTTCATATATATTTTTAAAAAAAATAAAAAAAAAATTTTTTTTTCCTATATGATTTTTGGGGAATTTTTAGGTATTAATTTTGTTTTATTTTTACCACTCTCTCTATTATTCTATTATATTCAAGAAGGTTGGATTGCGATATTTCATAATTTTTCTCCTTTTCTGATATTTTTATATTATGCTAATTTTTATAAAAAAGATGCATAAGTGAAGCCTTCATTTAGGCCTTGGGGTGAGAGACTTTTGAGTCTATATATCCAGCGGGTTTCTTCTTGCTGTAGTTTTTTATCAATGTCCCCCTGTCTCGGGCCTGATTTTATTTTGGTTATCCCCCATATTTTTAGATTGTCACTCTTACCACCATGTTCTGCCTGTATATGTCGAGAGAGTGTGGTATCTGTTTTTAAATTAATGTCACTCAGGTGTTTAGATATTCTTCTTCGTAGTGCTTGCACAGTTTTCCCTACATAGATTTTGGGACAGCTGCATAATATTGCATACACTACTCCGGTGGTTTTACAATTAATGTATTGAGTGATCTTGTATTTCTTATGATCCACTGGATTCTCAAATTCATTACATGCTAGCATTCTGCTGCAGAATTGGCAGTCTCCACATGGGTAGGACCCTTTTGTGGTTAGCCATGTGGTTTTTCCTGCTGGTTGGAGGTTCCTCTGGAAGTGGCTGTGCACTAATTGTTCTCTGAGATTGGTGCCTCTTCTATATGTAATTGAAGGATGTTCTGTAATGACACCTTTAATGTCTTCATCTAGTCTTAGTATACTCCAGTATTTTTTTAGAATATTGCTCACTTCTTGATGTTTTATGTCAAATGTCCCTATGCAGCGTACAGTTTTATCACTGCTGATTTTTCCTTTATTTTGTAGGAGATCATTTCTGTCCTTTTCCTTTGCCTTCCGATAGGCCTTATGTAGAGCTTTTTTGGGATAGCCTCATTCCAAGAAGTTTTTGTACAGTGTTTTGCTTTCTCGTTCAAAGCTCTCTTCAGTGGAGCAATTCCTTCTCGCTCTGTAATACTGGCCCACTGGAATTCCTCTTTTCAGAGGTGTTGGGTGATAACTGGACCAGTGGAGAAGGCTATTGCTCGACGTGGGCTTTCTATATATTTCTGTTTCTATATTCCCATCCTCTGAAAGGCTGAGGGTCACATCCAGAAAATTGAGTTTGTTTTTATTAATTTCACCTGTGAATTTTAGTCCAATTATATTATTATTGAGAATTTTAATAAATTCATAGAATTCTTCTTGTGCCCCTTCCGACAGTATGATGACGTCGTCAATATAACGACCCCAATATGTGATATATTTGGTGTACTGACTGTGTGCTTCAGAAAAAACTATTCTATCCTCCCACCACCCTAAAAAAAGATTTGCG
Organism: Bufo bufo; assembly: GCF_905171765.1. Classification (NCBI taxonomy): domain Eukaryota; kingdom Metazoa; phylum Chordata; class Amphibia; order Anura; family Bufonidae; genus Bufo; species Bufo bufo. The sequence continues at coordinate 457,029,882 of NC_053389.1, forward strand.
AAATTTGGTGCGCATTTCGTGCCCATTGCAGTGCCAGTGATCTGTAAATAATAATCATTATCAAATACGAAATAATTATGAGTGAGTAAAAAATTAAGAAGTGATAAAACAAACTCATTATGATCTTTGTACTGGGTGCCCTTGGAGTCTAAATAGTATTTCACTGCATCTATGCCTTTGGAGTGCTAAATACTAGTATATAACGCCTCCACGTCTAGGCTAGCTAACGAGGTGCCTTTTTCTACATGTATGTCATTGAGTTTAATCAGAACATCCTTAGTGTCTTTCAAATGTGATGTTAGACTGGGGACAAATGGGGATATCACCTCATTGACGTAGCCACTTATTCCCTCACACAAACTTTCATTCCCGGATACTATCGGTCTCCCAGGGATTGGATGTCTTTTTTTGTGTATCTTGGGAATTGCATAAAATGTTGCAAGTACAGGATTCGGTTTGTACAGAACTTTGAACTCTTCTTTGGTAATTAGGTTCATTTCTTTAGCTTGCTGTAGCAGGCTCTTTAGTTCTTGTACAAATTTGGTGGTAGGATTAGTCTGCAATTTTATATAGGTGTCGGTATCTTTTAGTAGGTCCATAACCATTCTCTTGTACTCTGTTTTTTCCATAATAACTATGTTGCCCCCTTTGTCTGATGGCTTAATCTCCAAGTTTTTATTTTCTGTTAGTTCTTGTAAAGCTTTCTTTTCTTTATTACTTAAGTTACTACCAACCTGTGACTTTTTTCCTTTGATTTTTTGTAGATCTAGAGTCACTAGATCTACAAATGTCTGGATGTTATTATATTTTGTAAAAGGTGGCGTAAATTTTGACTGGGGGGTCATAGTAGAGAATGGTGGTTTTGGTACTGGAATTTGTCCCAGATGTTCTTGCTGCAAATCCTCCAATATTTGGACTGCTTCACGTTCACGTCTGAACACTTCTTGGGCATCTTTCTCTTTGTTTTTAAACTCTTTGTGCAATGCCAGCTTTCTCGCAAAAAGGTTTATATCCTTTACCCATGTGAAGCAGTCGAAATATGGTGCTGGTGTGTATGAAAGACCTTTTTGTATTAGTCTTTCATGTTCCGAATCTAGAGTGATGTTTGTTAGATTAATTATTTGCATCTCATTTGTTTTTGAAAACAGTGCTACGTCTTGGGCTGGTATCCCCACTTGTCCCGGTCCCTCAGCTGTGTTCCTGACACTAAAAAAGAAGATGAAGAGGCTAAAGGCTGAGAAGGCAAAGGTGAGCCTGTGTTTAATGCTCCTATTGGGGCCTGTGTTGTCACAAATGGAAAGGATAAGGCTGAGGGGAAAGATAGCGGTGCAGTTTCTATTGCTCTTTCTGCACTTGGAGCTGTCCCTCTCTCCATATTTTGTGCAGTTTGTCCTCCTAGTCTGTTTTGTGGATGGCCTGTCCATTTTGGTGCACTATAAGAGTTGTATCTCTTTTGATACTGTCCAAATTTGTTTTTTGCTTTCCTCTTGATACCTGGTTTAGAGGTATTGGACCCTGAATCAGATTCAGAAATTTCTGATTCTGAAATATCTGTGTACTGGATGGGTTTACGGTAGTTGAAATTACCGCTTCTATAACTGGTGTTTTTTTTGGTATAGATATTGCCAGACTCAAAGTCTTTCTTATCTCTATTATATTTGCGATGCTTGCGCTCTTTGATTTCTCCTTGTAGGCTCTCTATGTTTCTTTGTAAATTGATCTCCAGCTGAGCGTACTCAGGATGGGTCTGGAATGTTTTAATATCTCCTACCTCTTTTTCTAGTTGTTGGGAGATTTTTTGCATTTGTTTCTTTTCGTACTCTAGAAGGTACATTTGCATGCGCAATGAATTTTCTGTTAACAGAGTTTCCCACCCTTTTATAAATTCTGGGTCTTCTTGGTGCGAATTGGGCGTAATATTAATACGTATACCTCTGTATACAATCTTCTGCTGTATATAGGTATCTAAACTTCTTATTTCCCAGATCGACCGCACATAGCATTTATAGGTTTTATTGAGTTCTTTAAAGGCTTGATTAATATCCAAGATGTTAATTGGTAGATTTTCAGTAGAGAACACTTGATTTGCCTCTGCCAGTGATATGTGTTGAGGGATGACTTGATAGGAAACCAGCAATTTTACACTTAATTTATTGCATCTATTATACTTTCATTCTTTAGTGAGATGGGTATAAATTTTAGGGTTTTCCCCTATATTTTGAATCAATATTACACTAGTGTATACCCAATGCACGTAGAGGCACTTTTATTATATTTTTACATTAAGTCAGAAGACTACTAATTGCCTACTCTTGACGTGCACTTTTTTTGGATTGGTGATTTTTATTTTAAAAATTAACTTTTATTAGATTTGTTTTTAAATAAACTGTAATAACTTATACCTAACCTACCTGAATAATTAAAACTCTCATCAGTGGACTTTGACAGTGCGGTACTGAATAAATTTGTCTACTGACAATCATTAATTGCATAGATGGTTCTGCTTTCTGCTAGTCTGCTGATATGGATACTTTGTATCTGCTGTGTTATGGTGATGGCTTGCTACTTTGTCAGCTTACTAGTTATGTTTAATGCCGGTCGGCTCCTTGTGGTGGCAGTCGATAGTGTAGGTTCGCTGCGCCTGCTGTCTGTGTATGTACTCAACTTCATTCACTTATATTCAAATTTGCCGCGCTTGCTGTCTACTACCTATCTAGCTAGATATCTAAATTCATACTCTGTATAATACTAGCTCGATCTTTGCTATGCTGTCTGCTGATGGCGGCGTGATAACCTGCTGGATCGCCGACTTATAGTACATGACAAGCACTATCTGTTTCAGTCCACTGTGACCTAAAACTTAACTCTGCCCCCCGACATGTTTCGCCATGGATATGGCGTCCTCAGGGGATCGGGCAGTCTATGGAGAGAGTGGCGATGCCGGATGTATTTAATACCTCCTATTGGTATGACGCTGTGCTTTGCCAACCAATAACTGTGCTCCTTATTGAGCTGATCACTTCTGTTTGTTTGGTGATCATTAATAGGCTGTTCGTACGTTCTGCTCTGACGTCATTGATAGCGCGATCTTTGCTTGGATCTCGCGCATGTCATAGTACTTTAGAGCTTTAGCTGGTGCCGATTCTCTTCCTGGTCCATAGGCTGCAGAAGAATTGTGGTAGTGTGCCTTTTTTTTTGGGGCTATGTTCTAGTTATTAAGTTGTTATCTTCACCTGATTACTCAAGGATAGCTTGCTCAATAGTTTTTATTACTAAACGGTTTATGTGATTTACATGGGGCAATTCTGCGCATGTCTCTGCACTTTGGATTATTCCTATGTGTCTTGCTTTTCTGCGCATGTCGCAGTACTTAGATATTTTGGCCATTAGTTCTATTTCTTTCATTGCATCCTATTGAGCATATTTTGATCTTATTGATTAAGATAGCATATATACATTTATGCCTTATTAGTTTGATGCTTTCCTTGTATGGGTGATGTTTAGCCTTGATTTTATATATATAGATATATTGTACTTATTTTCTACTACTTTTAATTATATATAGTTATTCTATATTGTTTCTATCTCCTATACGGATACATTGAATGTATTTAAATTCCATTTTTCCAGCTACAGTCAATGTTTACAAGATGTTATAGAAGGTAATATACCATTTTATTTGCTAATTTTATTAGAATATTAATTTTTATTATTGTTTATTCTGCAGGCCTGCCAGCTATGACGAGTCTACCCGCGAACTGTACTTGGTATGTTTTTCTTGACGTATTTAATTTTTAGTTTTTATTTTTTTTATTTTTTCATATATATTTTTTAAAAAAATAAAAAAAAAATGTTTTTTTTCCTATATGATTTTTGGGGAATTTTTAGGTATTAATTTTGTTTTATTTTTACCACTCTCTCTATTATTCTATTATATTCAAGAAGGTTGGATTGCGATATTTCATAATTTTTCTCCTTTTCTGATATTTTTATATTATGCTAATTTTTATAAAAAAGATGCATAAGTGAAGCCTTCATTTAGGCCTTGGGGTGAGAGACTTTTGAGTCTATATATCCAGCGGGTTTCTTCTTGCTGTCGTTTTTTATCAATGTCCCCCTGTCTCGGGCCTGATTTTATTTTGGTTATCCCCCATATTTTTAGATTGTCACTCTTACCACCATGTTCTGCCTGTATATGTCGAGAGAGTGTGGTATCTGTTTTTAAATTAATGTCACTCAGGTGTTTAGATATTCTTCTTCGTAGTGCTTGCACAGTTTTCCCTACATAGATTTTGGGACAGCTGCATAATATTGCATACACTACTCCGGTGGTTTTACAATTAATGTATTGAGTGATCTTGTATTTCTTATGATCCACAAGTTAATTTTTAAAATAAAAATCACCAATCCAAAAAAAGTGCACGTCAAGAGTAGGCAATTAGTAGTCTTCTGACTAAATGTAAAAATATATTAATACAGAGATTCACTGAAGTATTACACTAGGCGTTCCTTTCTGAAAATTGCCTGCTTGTTAGTGGAGGAGACCACTGCTATTACATGCAATGATCTCCTCCAAAGTATGGGGAGGAGCAATCGTTAATGCCATCGATTGTCCCCATACTGACTTGTTGTTTGCCAGCAGCAGATCGTGATTAGACAGCGATATCTGCCGCAGGCAATGATTTTTAAGCATGCTTAAAAATCTGGTTTGCTCATTCATCAGGTAATTGGTGGCATTATTACACTGCCAGATTATTGCTAATGAGTATTCCTACAAACGCTCATTAGCGATGATCTGGCCGACTATTGGCCAGTGGAATACAGGTCTTATTCTCCCTGAACTGTAGATGTTCACTCAATGTGCTCAATAAAAGACATGAATGCTACAACTGTTTGTGTGTTTAGTGGGATTGTATTTGTCTGTCATTGCAACTTTGATAACAATCAGAACCAATTTTATTAGTAATCAATACAGAGATCCAGATAATTCCAAAGGGGTCAATTACAGTTTCTTGCAACTGTCCGAGGTTAAATACATTGTTGATGCAAAATTTACCTTGACTTTTTAAAGTTCTCTGGTTCCATTAATCATCCTTTTAGTATCTGTATCTTTTAAATTTTTTATAAATACATGTTCTAACGTGATTATATTTGGATTTTATCTTAATTGTGATAAATCAAAACTTTGCAGTGGTGGACTACAGAGTCTACTGTAAGCTTCTGGTTCCCTACTGGGATAACAATCTCTATGGCTTAGTATTTCCTTCGAAAAATAGTGTGTGTTGCTTGGCTAATGAAACAGAATGCCTAGAACAGCTGCTGCAGGTGTATTAATGCCACTGTAGACTACAGTCTGATTGTAATAAAGTTTTATAAATGTGTACATGCATTTATTATTGACTTACCATACCTGCATTTTAACTATTCCCTAGGCTGTTCAGTTCTATGAGTTCAACTCATGATTTAACCATGCACAACTTATGATTTAGAGGAAGTTGCAAATCTGCATACAGTAGCCTGTGTAAATACAAGACTGGAAATATGGAAATATAGCAATTGTAGTAGAAAAAAATCTGGCAGCAATGCTATTAAGATAACTGTCCCAGATGGAGATGAAAAGCACAAAAGGAGCTAGGCACGGAAGCACTGGAAAAATCTCAAGAACACTCCATTTGCAGGTGGACCAGCTGTATTAACAAGTGTCCAGAGTTCATTGAAGGCAGAGGTTATAGAACATAAATGAACAGCTGCAAGTGGAATTGAAGTCAATATATGACATCACCAAATTGCATTCCAAATGGAAAATTAAGCTTTTGAAACCTGCTTTAGATTTGTTGTCATTGAAATCATTAGCATGCTTGAGCATATCAGGCAAAAGAAAGAGGATCTATAAAATGAGGTAGACTTAAAATAGGTGAAATCTAAATCTAAGGCTTCAAACAAAGGGGTCTTTTGTGGTTTTACAGTCAACCTTATGGTTTAAGAAATATTTGGCAGTTTGTGTATGGTTTGCAGGTTGCAGTCAGAGGTTTATGATGAGAGCCAAGGAAATAGCCTGTCCTAGGGAGTTGAAACTTCATTGCACATACAAAAGCAGATGGTGAACCATGAACCTCAATTTGTGAAGTCTAACTTTTTGGAAGAATTTCTATCATCTCATCTCATTTTTTGTTGGTTCAAGTTAAAAGAAAATTGGGTCTCTGGTGGCTGCTTATTTCTCATGCTTTAAGGTGGAATGGAAATGTTTGTTTTCTGATATAGTAAACTGGGATATGAGTGGAAGTAAATCAAGTAAATAGAGGTTTCTGTCTCTATAAACTTGACCCATGTTAAAAAATTTGAAAAATTCTGATGGACAATGCCAAAATATACTGCTGCATTATAGCTTTGATAAATACTATTGGGCTCTATTTTATTTCTAGGCTAGCCACATAAAAAGCCTAATCTCCTCAAGACTGATGTGAAACGCAGAGCTCTACTTTTGGCAAATTATATTTAAAGCAGACTTCACAATCAAGCAAGCTTTAAGTAACCCCAACCTAAATGGGTTTTCTGGGCTACAGATATTGAAGACTTATTTTCAGGACAGGTCTCAATATCAGACAACCGGCTACACCACTGATCTAGTTTCCGGATCTGGCATACTTAACTTGAATGAGAGCAAAGTTATAGTGCTCCAGCATATCCACTTCACAGCCTATGCAGCTAACTGCTTTAAGCTCCATACACTGTACAGTTTCCATCGGTGGTTGCCTGAAACAGCTGATTGTGTAGGTGTCAGATCCTGCCCTAAATATCTGACTGATCTGATTCTTCAATATCTGTAGCCCTGATAACCACTTTAATTTTAGAAGCTACAGTAAAGATATCCCTCCAGTCCTGGAAATTCATGTGGTAAATAGTTATTGCTGATTGTTTCAGAATACCTTAGTCCAATTTGCCTTAATTGTTTGCTCATCATATATTGTGGAATCTAATTCCCTGATCAAAGGGGACTGGGCATATTGACCATTTACTGAATACTAGAATTCTTCTATTTATGGCTACAGGGAGGTCAAAAGATATGCCCTATATTTTGTGATCTGTAAGTCTGCCAGGTCGGAAAATGTAAATACTGGAGCCCATAGCAGGAGAAGTAGCAGAGTGTTTTTGTAAGTTAGAATTCTAGACATCTAAACTGGGTAGGGTGCATGACCTGTAAATATAACTGCCCAAGTTGTGTTGTGATTATTAGACATGTACCTTGCATTCTGGTTTTTAGGGTCTTTGAACAATGCAGAGCTCAGTCTGCCTGTTTTCTTGATATTTTAAGAAACTGATTTACTTTTATGTTACTATTTCAGTAACCTGGTATGCCACTTGTCAACAAGACACCACTACCCTGCAGACACCACCACCCTGGGTCACAGCTTGATGGTGGATTCAGAGCTATACGCCGACCGCTGCCAACTAAATACTCAGCCATACCCTGACTGCAGTAATTGCCCCGTGTCCCCTGATGAATCTTGGGGCATCCTCTGAAGAAACACGTCGGGACACATGAGTATATCCCTCACCCTATCCCCTGGTAGTGGATTTTTTTGTGGGGTTACGTCTCTATTATTTTTTGTACATGTGTGGTTCCCCTGGACGGGCTTCCCTTTCTTTTTCTTCCCTGTGTTAGGGCCTCATAAGGGTCCCCTATACAGGAAGAGAGTTCCAGTCTGGGCCACCCCTTGCAGGGCTTTTTTGGACCCCGTCCCGTGGACACACTTTGTAGGGCGGACCAGGACAAGCAGGGAGGCAATAGGGCTAGTTGACTTCATTTTTGACACAGTCTTGCCCGTCTTGCCACCATTTGTCCAGCCCACCACCCACATTTTGTTTGTTACGTAACTGTTCACTCACTACACCAGATTGAGTGTATATTTGTCTTACTCGTTGTTTGTCTGTAGGGGCCGTTTTTTATCTCCAATATTCCAATAAAAGTGATATTTTACTAAGTTTAATGCCCCCATAGTTTTTTCCTGGTATGCCACTTGTCAACAAAAATGTAAGAAATTTTGTCCATGTGAGATTACTGGTATGTCCTTAACTTGGCCTGTAGCTAAATAATTCACCTTAACTTAATTGCTGATGGGGAATAGCATGGATTCACCGCTACCTACTGTAACTGCTTTTCACCTACTCTGCGATCAGCATAGTGTCTATAGAGCTTAATGCTAAACAGATGTCATATCTGACACTCTAGATGCTGTGGATACACCACTTAACAACCCCAGTCTTTACTAGATAGCTATAGACATCACAATTAGGGTTGAGCGAACACCTGGAAGTTCGGGATCGCCGGGTTCGGCCGAACTTCGCTGCAAAGTTTGGGTTCGGGACCTGAACTTGACCCCGAACCCGGACCCCATTCAAGTTAATGGGGACCCAAACTTTGGGGCACTAAAATGGCTCTAAAAAAGTTATAGAAAGGGCTAGAGGGCTGCAAAAAGGGAGCAAAATAGGGGTAAGAACAGGACAATTGCCCTGCAAACAAATGTGGATAGGGAAATTCATTAAAATAACATAGAATTTAAAAAAAAGTTAAAAATAATGATCTTGAACTAGGAGGCGGAGGTCAAAGTGGAGTAGGAGGTTGGACGTGCCGGTGTGGTGGAGGAGGTAGCCAACACTATTTTGTATTTTTTAATTTTTTTTATAAATTTGGGAAGACCCCAAAACATTGGGAAATTTATAAAAGAAAACAAAGAGAAAATGCGCTGGAGTATAACAATGGCTAGATGCGGCCGGTATGCTTGTCTATTCTGCACAAGGTACGGACAAGTCCTGTGGGATCCATGCCTGGTTCATTTTAATGAACATTGGCTGTGGACAGGCAACTGCACTTGTCTGTAACCCCCCCCCCCTGCCGTGCTGAACACACGTTCAGACAATACTCTGACTGCAGGGCAGGCCAGCACCTCTAAGGCGTAAAGGGCAAGCTCACGCCATGTGCTCAATTTGGAGACCCAGAAGTTGAATGGGGCAGACCCATCAGTCAGTACGTGTAGGCATGTGCACATGTACTGTTCCACCATGTTGCTGAAATGCTGCCTCCTGCTAAGAGGTTCCATATCAGTTGGTGGTGCTGGTTGTTCTGGCGTGCTGACAAAGCTTTTCCACATTTCGGCCATGCTAACCCTCCCTTTTAAGGTGCTGGCGGTGCACCAGCTGCAAGGGCGACTTCTTCCTCCTCCTCTGCCTTCGCTGTGTGCTTCCAATGAGCCCCCAGTGTCAGGTGGAAATGCCATCAGCAGTGTGTCTACCAGCGTGCGCTTGTACTCACGCATCTTCCGATCACGCTCCAGTGATGGAATTAAGTACTGCACGTTGTCCTTGTAGCGGGGATCCAGCAGGGTGGCCACCCAGTAATCAGCACTGGTTAGAATGTGGGCAACTCAGCGGTCATTGAGCAGGCACTGCAGCATGTAGTCTCTCATGTGTGCCAGGCTGCCCAGAGGCAATGACAAGCTGTTCTCTGTGGGAGGTGTATCGTCTGTGTCCTCTGTATCCCCCCAGCCACGCTCCAGTGATGCCCATGAGCTGCTTTGTGTGCCATCCTGCTGTGAACATGGTTCCTCCTCATCATCATCCTCCTCCTCCTCATCCTCCAGAGCTGTGCCGTGCCTGGACAATTGTGTACCTGATCTCTGTTGGTGCAGAAACCCAACCTCCGAGCCACTTGTGAATGACTGGCCTGATAACCGTGGAAATGATCCCTCTTCCTCCTGTGCCACATCCTCTTCCATCATCGCCAGAATATTTTTTTCAAGGAGACATAGAAGTGGGATAGTAACGCTGAGGACTGCATCATCGGAACTGGCCATGTTGGTGGAGTACTCGAAACATGTCCCGTATTGAGGCCCACTCGTTGGTGGTGAAGTGGTGCTTTTCTGCAGAGCGAGTCACCAGTGCGTGCTGCAGCTGAAACTCCACTATCGCCTGCTGCTGCTCGCACAGTCTCTCCAGCAAGTGCAAGGTGGAGTTCCACCTTGTGGGCATGTCGCATATGAGGTGGTGAGCGGGAATTCCGAAGTTACGCTGCAGCACAGACAGGTGAGCAGCGGAGGCAACGAGAAATGTCCTGCAATCCTCGGTGGCAGTTGGACATGCACCAAACTGCTATCCGCCTCAGGCCCAGCCGTCACTGCATTTACCCAGTGTGCAGTTAGAGAGATATATCGTCCCTGCTCGTGCTTACTGGTCCACGTATTAGTAGTTATGTGGACCTTGCCACAGATGGCATTGCGCAGTGCACACCTGGTTTTGTCCGCCACTTGGCTGTGCAGGGCAGGGATGGCTCACCTTGAAAAGTAGTGGCGGCTGAGAGCCATGTACTGTGGGACAGCCAACGCCTTAAGGTCTCTGTCGCCACCAGATGGAATGACAGCATTTCAAAGGTTCGGAATTTTGAAATGCTGGCATTCAGGGCCAGAGATCACGGGTGGGTAGGGGGGTACTTCCTCTTTCTTTCCAGTGTTTGGGAGATGGACAGCTGAATGCTTCCATGGGACATTGTGGAGTTTCTTGGTGACGGTGACGGATGTGGTGGCTTTGCTGTCACATCCTCTGTTTTCGGGGTGGCAGGTGCCACTGTCACTCCAGAGGGGGAGGAAGAGGCCAAGACTGCAGCAGAAGAGGGACCAGGAGGAGCCTGAGATCTTTTGTGGTTTTTGAGGTGTTTACACCATTGCAGCTCATGCTTTGCATTTAGATGCCTGGTCATGTAGGTGGTGCTCAGGTTTAGAACATTTATGCCTCACTTCAGGCTCTGATTGCACAGCGTGCAAACCACTCTCGTTTTGTCGTCAACACATTGTCTGAAGAACTGCCACAACAGGGAACTCCTTGGAGCTGGCTTTGATGTGCTCAGTTCCTGGGTGCGGTGGGCAGTAGCAGGCATACTGGCTAGGGGATGGCCACTCTGCTTTTGCTCACTGCTACCTTTTTGGCTGTGCAGCTGGTGCTGTGTAACCACCACGAACTGCACACGTCACTCGCATGACGTTGATTCCATGTGGGGTCTAGGACCTCATCATCCTCCACATCATCTTCCACCCACTTCCACCCACTCTTTACCCCTGCCCTCCTTGCCAGTCTGCACACTGCAGAAAGCCGCCGTAGTTGGCACCTGTGTTTCATCATCATCAGAGATGTGCTGCGGTGTCCACATCCTGAAACATAAGTGGTTGGGCATCAGTGAACTCAATCTTTTCCACTTCTGGAGCAGGGCTATGTGGACAGCCCTCGGAAACCCTGCCAGCATAGTCATTAAAAAGCATAAGAGACTGCTGCATGACTTGGGGCTCAGACTGCTTGGCTGATTTGCAAGGGGGTGAGGTGAAAGACATATGCCCATGGGCTGCAGGTGCCAATTCTGCGCTTTCAGCAGGGGACCGGGTGGGAGACAATGTGAAGGAACTGGAGGCACTGTCAGCCACCCAATCTACTACCGCCTCTACTTGTTCTGGCCTCACCATTCGTACACCGGTATTCGGGACTACAAAATAACACTGAACGTTCGTTCTGTCGCCTATGTGCACATGAGGAAGGTGTTTCATTTGGGTGTGTAGCTGGCACAGATCGACCACGTCCTCTCCCTGCAACAGGAACACCACCAACCCCAGCAGCACTACGACCAGGGCCACGTCCCTTATTTGATGTTCTCCTCATTCTTTGAAGTCACCACTGAACTAACAGACAGATTAACTATATTATTTTATTATTGTCATGTATGCAGTGCAGGTGTACCTTATGCAATAAATGAGTATATGACGTGCACCTAACTAACAGACGGATTAACTATTATATTTGTGCGTCGGGGTACTAAGTACAATGTTGCATTGCACCCACAAAAAAAAAGTCGCTGTAGGTCACCCACAGAATTAACAGCCAGATTTATGATTAGATTTCTGTGTCAGGGGTGAAAAGATGGTGCATTGCACCCACAAAAAAATCTCAATAACACTGTCACTCACTTCAGTTGCATGCTTTCTGTCCCTTCACTACTGAGAGCTGATGGGCAGTGCTACATGTGATCCAGCTTATATAGAGGCTGGGTCACATGATGTACCGGCCAATCACAGACATGCTATTAGTAGGCATGGCTGTAATGGCTTTTAAGGGCTCACAGCTTAAAAGCTTGTCTATTAGCTGCCCTGCAGCCTTTCAACAAGCTTTATTAAATGCCTGAACACCGAACTCGAACCCGAACTTTTCCGGCAAAGTTCGGGTCCGGGTACCAAAAATCTTAAAGTTCGGTACGGACCCAAACTTTACAGTTCGGGTTCTCTAAACACAAATCACAGTCTTATTCCCTAGTCTGTTTCTTAAGCTGCCTTTACATGGGACGACAGAGCAGCAGATTGTCGAGAAGGAAGTGTTCCTTCCCGACAATCTGCTGCTCGCTGGTGGAGGTTACCGATGCTATTGCATGCAGCAATCCCCTCCATAGTGTTGGGAGGAGCAATCGCCAATGACATCACTCTTCCCCATACTGACTCGTTGTTTTCCAGCAGCAGATCCTGTTTACACAGCATGATCTGCTGCCAGCAGACAGCGATTTTTTGTGTTCGCACAAACGATCGGATTACCCGATGAATGAGAGTTTTGAACTTTACTTCTTTTACATAATTTCGAGACAGTAAGAGTAATTCACTGGATAATATGGCCCCTCATAAACCAGATTAGCTTATTATTGCATAATATAATATTAAATACTTCAATACTTCATAACAAATACATAATTTCTCTCATTTGAGACGGGTTACAATGATGTTTTGTCAGTTAAATTTTCCAATTAAGAGATAAACTGATTTGTCATTACTGCTATATACAGTGCCTTGCAAAAGTATTTACCCCCTTGACTTTTTTTGTGTTTTGTTACATTACAGCCTGAAGTTCAATGTTTTGTTAATCTGAATTTTATGTGATGGATCAGAACACAATAGTCTAAGTTGGTGAAGTGAAATGAAAAAATATATAAATAACACTATTGCTTAGAAATAGAAAACTGGCATGTGCGTATGTATTCACCCCCTTTGTTAGAAAGCCCATAAAAAGCTCTGGTGCAACCAATTACCTTTAGAAGTCACATAATTAGTGAAATGATGTCCACCTGTGTGCAAGTCACATGATCTGTCATTACATATACACACCTTTTTTGAAAGGCCCCAGAGGATGCAACACCTAATGAAGAGGCATCACTAACCAAACACCGCCATGAAGACCAAGGAACTCTCCAAAAAAGTAAGGGGCAATGTTGTTGAGAAGTACAAGTCATGGTTAGGTTATAAAAAAATATCCAAATCTTTGATGATCCCCAGGAGCACCATCAAATCTATCATAACCAAGTGGAAAGAACATGGCACAACAGCAAACCTGCCAAGAGACGGCCGTCCACCAAAACTCATGGACCGGGCAAGGAGGGCATTAAATTAATCAGAGAGGCAGCACAGAGACCTAAGGTAACCCTGGAGGAGCTGCAGAGTTCCACACCAGAGACTGGAGTATCTGTACATAGGACGACAATAAGCCGTACGTTCCATAGAGTTGGGCTTTAAGGCAGAGTGGCCAGAAGAAAGTCATTACTTTCAGCAAAAAAACAAAAAGCACGTTGTGAGTTTGCGAAAAGGCATGTGGGAGACTCCCAAAATGTATGGAGGAAGGTGCTCTGGTCTGATGAGACTAAAATTGAACTTTTCGCCCATCAAAGAAAACGCTGTGTCTGGCGCAAACCCAACACATCACATCACCCAAAGAACACCATCGCCACAGTGAAACATTGGTGGTGGCAGCATCATGCTGTGGGGATGTTTTTAAGCAGCCGGGACTGGGAAACTGGTCAGAGTTGAGAGAAAGATGGATGGTGCTAAATACAGGGATATTCTTGAGCAAAACCTGTACCACTCTGTGCGTGATTTGAGACTAGGACGGAGGTTAACCTTCCAGCAGGACAATGACCCCAAACACACCGATAAAGCAACACTTGAGTGGTTTAAGGGGAAACATTTAAATGTGTTGGAATGGCCTAGTCAAAGCCCAGATCTCAATCTAATAGAAAATCTGTGGTCAGACTTAAAGATTGCTGTTAACAAGCGCAAACCATCCAACTTGAAGGAGCTGGAGCAGTTTTGCAAGGAGGAATGGGCAAAAATCCCAGTGGTAAAATGTGGCAAGCTCATAGAGACTTATCCAAAGCGACTTGGAGCTGTGATTGCTGCAAAAGGTGGCTCTACAAAGTATTGACTTTAGGGGGGTGAATAGTTATGCACATTGACTTTTTCTGTTATTTTGTCGCATTTGTTGTTTGCTTCACAATAAAAAAAAAAAAAACATCTTCAAAGTTGTGGGCATGTTCTGTAATTTAAATGATGTAAATCCTCAAACAATCCATGTTAATTCAAGGTTGTGAGGCACCAAAATATGAAAAAAGTCAAGGGGGTGAATACTTTTGTAAAGCACTGTAATTGATACTGTACCTACAGTATTATATCTGTTTATCAATATATTTTTATGCACATATATACTGTATATATGTAACGTAATGTAAATTTAAAAGATTTGAGGATGAAAAAGCTTATGCAGCCTAAGTGAATAAATATATTTACTAAGTGTGATTAAATATAAGATAACACAGACAAATCACATACAGAATAATAAAAAGTAAATAATCATCACTAGCTTAAATGAGGTGAGAGTCTGTCAATCATGCTACGACACATGGCTGTCTACCATATTATAACACATGACCAACACCCCAGTGTATATAAGAGATAGGGCAAATTAGTACTTAAATCCTACCTAGAATGAAGTTCTTGGTAGAGTCTCTCAAATGTATGTGTGCTACAGAGTTTAAACCTTTTAGCAGCATGCATGTCTCTGAGATCACTCAGGAATGTGGTCTTATCAGCACAATGGAGGATGGGTATTAGATTACCAGGCACATACAAGCTGGTGGAGTCTGAGGCCTTCAAAAAATTTGTAGCTATTGGGACACCGCAGTGGAAGGTACCCGGCCAAATTTTTTTTTCACAAAAGGCAATCCCCAATCTGTACTCTATTCTGGAAAAGGAAGTCATGGCATGTCTGGCAGACAGTGTTGGGGCAAGGGCAAGGGTCCATCTGATCACTGATACCTGGTCTGCAAAGCACGGTCAGGGCAGGTATATCACGTACACTGCGCATTGGGTAAACCTGCTGACGGCTGCCAAGCATGGAATGCGTGGCTCTGCAGATGAGTTGGTGACACCGCCAGGACTTGCAGGCAGGCCTGCTGCCACCTCCTCTACTCCTCCTACTCTATCCTCTTTGCTAACCTCTCGGCTGAGTCCTCTTCTGCTGCTGCGTCTTGCTCCACATCAACGGCACCCCCCCAGCTCCCCAGGGGCTATTCCACATCTCGGATACGACAGTGTCACGTCGTCTTGGGGTTGACTTGCCTGAAAGCAGAGAGTCACACCGGACCAGCACTCCTGTCTGCTCTGAACGCACAGGTGGATCAGTGGCTGACCCCGCACCAACTGGAGATCGGCAAAGTGGTGTGTGACAACGGAAGAAATTTGTTGGCGGCATTGAATTTGGGCAAGTTGACACATGTGCCGTGCATGGCACATGTGTTGAATCTGATCGTACAACGCTTTGTGCATAAGTACCCAGGCTTACAGGACGTCCTCAAGCAGGCCAGGAAGGTGTGTGGCCATTTCAGGCGTTCCTACACGGCCATGGCACACTTTTACGATATTCAGCGGCGAAACAACATGCCAGTGAGGCGCTTGATTTGCGACAGCCCAACACGTTGGAATTCAACACTCCTAATGTTCGGCCTCCAACAAGAAAAAGCCGTCAACGAGTATTTGTGTCACGGAACCATGAACCAGACGTACAACAAGGGATAAGTGAAAATAAGAAGGCTTTATTGAAAATAAAGCTGTAAAGCAAAAGTCCAAACGGATGGCGAAACCGAAGCAGAGTCTTTGCGAAGCCAGAGGTCAGGAACCAGAAGGGTAGTCAGACGAAGCCAGGATCAGGAACCAGCAGGGTAGTCAGACGAAGCCAGGATCAGGAACCAGCAGGGTAGTCGGACGAAACCAGGATCAGGAACCAGCAGGGTAGTCGGACGAAACCAGGATCAGGAACCAGAAGCAGCAGCAGTCTAGAAGCATGTGAACACAGGAGGACCAAGCAAGGAACTGAAGCCACAGACCTCCTATATATATGAGCTGGGCATCCAGCTCCTCCCAGTGGGAAGGAGGAGCCGCAGGGTGGGAGGCTACAAGAAACCCAGAAACCAAGATGGCCGCCAGCACATGTCAAACGAAGGAGAACAGCAAGAAGGTAAGACCATGACAGTACCTCCCCCTCAAGGGCCCCTCCTCCGCGGAGTAAAGAACGGTTTCTGAGGGAAGCGTGCGTGGAAGGCTCAGAGCAAGGCAGGAGCATGGACATCTGCGGAGGGAACCCAGGAACGCTCCTCTGGACCATAACCATGCCAATGGACCAAAAACTGCACCCGACCGCGGACCAGGCGTGAGTCCAGGATATTGCTCACCTCATACTCCTCACGATTACCCACTTGGACCGGACGAGGCCGAGGAACCGAGGAAGTGAAACGATTACACACCAGTGGCTTCAACAGGGAGACATGAAACACGTTGGAGATCCGCATGCCAGGAGGAAGCGCAAGGGCATAGGCTACCGGGTTTACCCTGCGAAGCACTCGGAAGGGACCAACAAAGCGAGGCGCCAGCTTGGGAGTGGGCACTCGAAGGTTGAGGTTGCGGGTGGACAACCATACACGGTCTCCGACCTGGTAGGAAGGAGCAGGCGCTCGTCTGCGATCAGCCTGGAGTCTCTGGCGCTGCGCAGAGACCTCAAGGGACTTCTGGATCAGTACCCAAGAAGCACGTAGGACGGAAAGATGATCCTCCACAGCCGGAATATCCTGGGGAGAGAATACCTCCGGTAACACGGCAGGTTGGAACCCATAATTGGCCATGAAGGGAGACGTCCCAGAGGAAGAGTTCACCGCCGTGTTCCTGGCAAACTCAGCCCAAGGCAGGAGGTCAACCCAATTGTCTTGGTGATCGGAGACATAGCAACGAAGGAATTGCTCCAAGGCCTGATTGGATCGTTCTGCGGCCCCATTGGACTGAGGGTGGTAGGCCGAGGAGAAGGAGAGATGAATCCCCAACTGGGAGCAAAAGGCGCGCCAGAACCTGGACACAAACTGACTCCCCCGATCCGACACAATCTCCTTGGGCAAACCGTGCAACCGGAAGACCTCCCTGGCAAAAATCGTGGCCAACTCTTGTGCAGAGGGTAACTTCTTGAGAGGAACACAGTGGCACATTTTGGAAAACCGATCCACAATCATGAGAATGACCGTATGGCCTCGGGATGCAGGGAGGTCCACAATGAAATCCATCCCCAGGTGTGACCATGGGCGCTCCCCGGTGGCTATGGGTTGCAGAAGGCCCAACGGAAGGTGCCGAGGGGACTTACTCTGGGCACAAACGGAGCATGCCGCTACATATGCGGCGATGTCGGAACGTAGGGAAGGCCACCAGAACAGACGTGAAACAGCCCAGGACAGCTGATTCTTTCCAGGATGCCCCGCGGTCTTGGAGTTATGGTAGGTTCGCAACAACCGAGTGCGCAACTCCTCAGGCACAAAACATCTGCCGTTGGGTCTCCCAGAGGGAGCACCAGATTGAGCCGCCAAAATCTGCTCACCCAGGGGAGAGGTCAGGCTGGTGCGAATGGCGGCCAAGATCTGATTCGGAGGTATGACCGAAGTCGGAATCGACTCCTCCCTGGACAGCTCGGAGTACTGCCGTGATAAGGCATCCGCCCTGATGTTCTTGGAACCGGGTAGGTAGGAGACCACGTAATTAAAACGTGACAAGAACAGAGCCCATCTGGCCTGACGTGGTGTCAATCTCTTGGCCTCAGAAAGGTAGGTCAGATTCTTGTGGTCCGTCAGGATGAGGACCGGAACCACCGAACCCTCGAGCAAGTGCCTCCATTCTTTAAGGGCCTGCACGATGGCCAATAACTCCCTGTCACCAATCTGATAGTTGCACTCCACGGAAGACAGTTTCCGGGAGTAAAACCCACAAGGAAGCAGAGGACCCTCTGGTGTTCTACGCTGAGACAGAAGGGCGCCTACTCCCGTCTCAGACGCGTCCACCTCGAGGACAAAGGGCAACCCAGGGTTGGGATGCGACAGAATCGGAGCCGACACAAAGGCGGACTTTAGAGCCTCAAAAGCTCGGATGGCCTCGAGCGGCCAGACCTGGGAATTACTGCCCTTCCTGGTCAGATCCGTGAGAGGCTTGGCTAGCATGAAAAAGTCCCTGATGAACTTCCGATAATAATTGGCGAAGCCCAAAAAGCGCTGCAGGGAACGAAGACCACTGGGCTGGGGCCACTGTAAGACAGCCGAAACCTTCTCAGGATCCATGGAGAACCCCTCAGCGGAAATGATGTAACCTAAGAAGGTTACCTGGGATCGGTGAAATTCGCATTTCTCAAGCTTACCGAACAGCTTGTTCTCTCGTAACCGTTGCAACACTCGTCTGACATCCAGAATGTGGGCCTCCATGGATTCAGAATATACCAAGATGTCATCCAAATAGACCACCACACACTGCTGCAACAGGTCACGGAAAACATCGTTGATGAATTCCTGAAAGACTGCGGGCGCATTGCACAACCCAAAGGGCATAACCAAGGATTCATAATGACCGGTCCTGGTGTTAAACGCGGTCTTCCACTCATCGCCCGCCTTGATCCTTACCAGGTTATATGCCGCCCTCAGGTCGAGTTTGGTAAAGACCGTGGCCCCTTTAAGGCGATCGAACAGCTCGGAAATCAAGGGTATCGGGTAAGCGTTCTTGATCGTGATGCGATTGAGACCCCTGTAATCGATGCAAGGCCTCAACTCACCGCCCTTCTTTTTCACAAAGAAAAATCCAGCCCCTGCCGGGGACGAGGATTTGCGAATGTGTCCGCGTGAAAGCGCCTCCCTCACGTACTCCTCCATGGCCTCATTCTCCGCTACCGACAGTGGATAGACTTTGCCACGAGGAGGAACGGCACCAGATTGTAACTCTATGGCACAATCGTATGGGCGGTGCGGAGGTAGGGCAACCGCGCGCACCTTATCGAATACATCCCGGTACTCCTCGTATTCAGGAGGCAACAGAGAGTCCGAGGAAGTACACAGCAACTTGACAGACCCATGGATGCAACTAGCCCCACACTGCGGTGACCACGAGAGGATCTCGGCCGATCTCCAATCGAAAGTCGGATTATGCTTCCGGAGCCAGGGGTACCCCAAGACCACCGAGTAGTGTGGAGACGAAATAACCTGGAGGCAGACCGACTCTCTGTGAACGGCACCAATGGCTATCCCCACTGGAAGGGTCTCATGAGTCACGTGTGGCGGCAGAAGGGGTCTGCCGTCTATCGCCTCAAGAGCCAGTGGGGAACCTCGAGCCTGCAGAGGAATGGAATTGGCGGCAGCGAACACATTATCAATGAACAAACCACCAGCACCAGAGTCCACCAACGCCTGGGTCGTCACCGAGCCCCCGACCCAGGAGAGGACAACAGTGATCAGTGGTTTGTCAACACGGGAAACCGGGGACGAGGAGACTCCACCCAAGATCTGGCCCCGACAGGATCTCAGGTGCGAGCGTTTCCCGGACGGTTCGGACATGCCAACCGAAAATGCCCACCGAGACCACAGTACATGCATCGGCCCTCGCGTCTCCGGAGTACCCTCTCCCCCTCGGACAGGCGAGCAAACCCCAGCTGCATGGGTTCACCCCCAGACAAGTCATCCCCAGGAGGCGTGGGAGGAGAGGGAGGCACGGGTGGGACAGCAAACGTAGGCGCCAATCTGTTAGAAAACCTCCGCAGGCTCTCCTTAAAGGAAGGTCTCTCCCTGAGTCTGGTGTCAATCAAAATCAGGAAAGAAATAAGAGACTCGAGCTCCACTGGTAGGTCCTTAGCTGCAACCTCATCCTTCAAGGCATCCGAGAGACCATGAGAGAAAGCAGCGACCAGAGCCTCATTATTCCAGCCCACCTCTGCTGCCAGGGTACGAAACTCAATGGCGTATTCAGCTACGGATCGTGAACCCTGTCTGATGGACATAAGGAGCTTCGCAGCAGAGGCAGCACGAGCCGGCACATCGAATACCTTCCGAAGAGAAGCAACAAAACCGGAAAACTCGGCAACCACCGGATTGTTGTTCTCCCATAAAGGGCTGGCCCAGACCAAGGCCTTGTCCGAGAGCAGCGAGATCAAGAAGCCCACCTTTGATCTCTCAGTGGGAAAGGCATGTGGCAGCAACTCGAAATAAATGCCCACCTGGTTAAGGAAACCTCGGCACTGAGTTGGCTCTCCCCCAAAGCGCTGTGGAAGAGGGGCAGAACCGGTCATACCCCGAAACACCGCAGGTGCAACAACAGGTGTCGGGGTAGACTCTGGCGCAACAACCGGAGCGGCAGTAGGAGCGGGCCCAGGAGCGACAACCGACCCATCGGCAACGGGAGCGAAATGAGCCGTGTGTTCAAGCAGGGTTTGCAACGCCACAGCGAACCGACCCAACAGGTGATCCTGCTGATCAAGTCTGGCAACCAGCGTGGGTAGCGAGGATGGCCCTGTACCGTCAGAATTCATGGCTTGGTCCTAATGTCACGGAACCATGAACCAGACGTACAACAAGGGATAAGTGAAAATAAGAAGGCTTTATTGAAAATAAAGCTGTAAAGCAAAAGTCCAAACGGATGGCGAAACCGAAGCAGAGTCTTTGCGAAGCCAGAGGTCAGGAACCAGAAGGGTAGTCAGACGAAGCCAGGATCAGGAACCAGCAGGGTAGTCAGACGAAGCCAGGATCAGGAACCAGCAGGGTAGTCGGACGAAACCAGGATCAGGAACCAGCAGGGTAGTCGGACGAAACCAGGATCAGGAACCAGAAGCAGCAGCAGTCTAGAAGCATGTGAACACAGGAGGACCAAGCAAGGAACTGAAGCCACAGACCTCCTATATATATGAGCTGGGCATCCAGCTCCTCCCAGTGGGAAGGAGGAGCCGCAGGGTGGGAGGCTACAAGAAACCCAGAAACCAAGATGGCCGCCAGCACATGTCAAACGAAGGAGAACAGCAAGAAGGTAAGACCATGACAATTTGTATGACCGGGGTGCTAGCACAGCCTCTGCAGAGCTGGGTATTTTTTTGCCACGTTACTGGACACTCATGCGCAATGTCTGTAGGCTCATGCGTCCTTTTGAGGAGGTGACAAACCTAGTCAGTCGCACCGAAGGCACCATCAGCAACATCATACCATTTGTTTTCTTCCTGGAGCGTGCCCTGCGAAGAGTGCTGGATCAGGCAGTAGATGAGTGTGAAGAGGAAGAGTTGTGGTCACCATCACCACCAGAAACAGCCGTATCATCATCGCTTGCTGGACCTGCGGCAACGCTGGAAGAGGAGTCTGAGGAAGAGGAGTCAGAGGAGGAATGTGGCTTTGAGGAGGAGGAAGACCAACCACAGCAGGCATCCCAGGGTGCTCGTTGTCACCTATCTGGTACCCGTGGTGTTGTACGTGGCTGGGGGGAAGAACAGACCTTCAATGAGATCAGTGAGGATGAGGAACGGGACATGAGTAGCTCGGCATCCAACCTTGTGCAAATGGGGTCTTTCATGCTGTCATGCCTGTTGAGGGACCCTCGTATAAAAAGGCTGAAGGAGAACGACCTGTACTGGGTGGCCACAGTACTAGACGCCCGGTATAAGCAGAAAGTGGCTGAAATGTTACCGAATTACAGGAAGTCGGAAAGGATGCAGCAGTTCCAAAACAAGTTAAAAAGTATGCTTTACACAGCTTATAAGGGTGATGTCACAGCACAACGGGAATCTAACAGGGGAAGAGGTGAAAGTAATCCTCCTCCTACCACAACCACGCCGGCAAGGACAGGACACTTTACAGACGTGTTGTTGATGGAGGACATGCAGAGCTTTTTAAGTCCTACGCATCGCCACAGCCCTTCGGGGTCCACCCTCAGAGAACAACTCGACCGACAGGTAGCAGACTACCTCGCCTTAACTGCAGATATCGACACTCTGAGGAGCGATGAACCCCTTGACTACTGGGTGTGCAGGCTTGACCTGTGGCCTGAGCTATCCCAATTTGCAACAATACCTAATTTTTCAGGCATGTGTACATGCCTAATTTTTCTGGCCTCTGGTGCTGCACTGTGGCTGCAAAAACAAAACAAAAAAAAAGGTGATCATTAAAGCATACTAGGCCAACTATGGGCCCACACTGCAGAATCATTGTTTTCTGGGTCACTTAACTGTCACTGAACTACCTCAGCACGACCATAGGCTTTGAAAAACCGCCATCGCCTGCAATCTCCCAAACGTACGCACGAGCACAGTCCTCACTACACAAAGATTGACGCATAGAGGAATAAAATTTATGTCATGAGTGTGTCAACTATTGACAACTCTTTGCGGTTGTCTAAAATCTATTCGATACACGTCCCTTGTTAGGGGACGTAACAGGGATTAAACTGATAAGAATAGTACTACTTAACACACCACTCATATAGGGTGGCACAGTACATTGCACGGCGCATGCGCAGTGCCCCAAATTGGAAGTAAGAGGACCGACCAACCATCTTTTTCCATCTCCCGGTTCCTAAAATCTATTCCATACACCGGCCCCTGGTAGGGGACGTAACAGGGATTAAACTGATAGGAATAGTACTACTTAACACACCACTCATATAGGGTGGCACAGTACATTGCACGGCGCACGCGCCGTGCCCCAAATTGGAAGTAAGAGGACCGACCAACCATCTTTTTCCATCTCCCGGTTCCTAAAATCTATTCAATACACAGGCCCGTGATAGGGGACAAAAAAGAGATTAAACTGTTAAGAACAGATTTTCTTAATAAAAAAAAAAAAAAAAAAAGAGGACAGCCTCTGCGGAGCTGGGTATTTTTTGGCCGCGTTACTGAAAGCTCATGCACAATGGCTGTAGGCTCATGCGTCCTTTTGCGGAGGTGACAGACCTGGTCAGTCAAACCCAAGGCACCATCATCGACCTCATCCCATACGCGTTTTTCCTGGAGCGTGCCCTGTGATGAGTGCTGGATCAGGCCATAGATGAGCATGTAGAGGAAGAGTTGTGGTCACCATCACCACCAGAAGCAGCCTTGCCGTCGATTGCTGGACCAGCGGCAACGCAGAGAGAGGAGTCTGAAGAAGAGGAGTCAGAGGAGGAAGGTGGCTTTGAGGAGGTGGAAGACCAACCACAGCAGGCGTCCCAGGGGGCTTGTTGTCACCTTTCGGGGACCCTTGGTGTTGTACGTGACTTTGTGGAGGAAGAGTCCTTTAATGACGTCAGTGAGGACAAGGAACGGGACATGGCTAGCTTGGTTTCCAACCTTGTGCAAATGGGGAGTTTGCGGTTGTGCAAATGGACTGTTTGCGGTGCGTTAAACGGGGAGTTTGGTGTGTCAGAGTTTGGTCTGTCACTGTGAAGCGGGCGTAACCCTTACACTACCTGATCGATACAACATCATACCTGATCGTATACACACACTGGATGTTTTAAAGCACGTTATTCCAAACAATTTAGGAATGTTAGGTGATTTATGCCCTTTATGGATTAAAACCTGACTCTGCGTCAACTACGTAATTTTCCATGGGAGTTTTGCCATGGATCCCCCTCCGGCATGCCACAGTCCAGGTGTTAGTCCCCTTGAAACAACTTTTCCATCACTATTGTGGCCAGAAATTGTCCCTGTGGGTTTTAAAATTCGCCTGCCTATTGAAGTCTATGGCGGTTCGCCCGGTTCGCCCGTTTGCGAACATTTGCAGAAGTTCGCGGAAAATTTTATGTTCGCGGCATCTCTAATGTCCGCTCCACTCTAGTTATCATACTTCCAATGGAAGCAGTCCACCTTCCATCAAGATACCCTAATAGGGAATATAACAGGGGTTGTCACTAGTGTTGAGCGAATCGAAGTCAAACAAATTGACTTTGATCCAAATTTCAGGGAAAATTCGATTCACTGTGAAGCTGAATTTCCTTGCGCTTCATGGTAACGAATCAATTTTCCCTGAAATGGAGGTACAGTAAAAAAACAACAAAAAAAAACATACTCATCTCATCCATTTGCTTGCGAAGAGCCCGTCGCGGCCATCTCAATTGAAGATACAGCTCGAAATCTTGCGTGGGGTGACATCATCACGTCACCAAGCAAGATTTTGCATGGTATCTTCAATTAAGATGGCCGCATCAGCCTTTACGCAAGCAAATGATAAGTATTTTTTGAGTATTTTGAGTATTTTTTATTGATGATAAATCCCCTCAAAAGGCCTAAATGGTAGCCTCAGATGTCGTGATCAGCAATGAATGCGAAATATGAGGGGTTTAATGATGGGGGTGGAGCGATTGCCATTCCCCGTCATTGCATCCGCTACATACAAAGAAATGCGCTTCAAATTTTTTTGTTAAATTTGGCGAAGCAGCCAAATCAAATTTTTCATCACTTTGCTCATTTCTAGTTGTCACCATATGCATTCAGTATGTTGTTTCTACAGAAGTCACTGGGGAGCAAGGTAAGTACATTGTGTGTGAGGGGCCCGGGCAGTAGAGAAGAAATTTCAGGGGTTGAATAACCCCTTAAACTGATTTAAAGCACATTTAATCTTTTGTGTCACCCTATTTCCTATTGCAAGCCGTGCCCTCACTCCTCATGCTTCAATTGTATATTAGCCTATATTTTTGTGGTGTCTATTTTGATTTGTACATGTACCCTCTGAATTGTAAATCTCTGTGGAATATGGTGATGCTGTATAAAGAAAGTATATAATATAGAGAAAATTAAATATTAACATTAAAAACAGTCCTTCAATAAGTTTGTATAGAAAATGACACTTGTGAACACATTCCAATACTTTGTGCAAGTAACCCATCTTTCCCAAAAACCTGAAAGACAAATTAAGCAGTGAGGAGGAGAATCAGGTTAATTTTGTATTCAAAGAAAAAACTAATATGGTTGGCTCTCAGCAGTTCATTTGCGTCTTTTATTAAATCAGTTCATATATGTATACAAAAGTACAAATTCATATAATTATTAAAACCTCATATTTAAAACACATATATTCAGCAGGCCCTATTACAAATCCATTTGCTATGCTTCTCAGCTTTCCTGGCATACAGTTGCAAGAAAAATTATGTGAACCCTTTGGAATGATATGGATTTCTGCACAAATTGGTCATAAAATGTGATCTGATCTTCATCTAAGTCACAACAATAGACAATCACAGTCTGCTTAAACTAATAACACACAAATAATTAAATGTTACCATGTTTTTATTGAACACAGCATGTAAACATTCACAGTGCAGGTGGAAAAAGTATGTGAACCCTTGGATTTAATAACTGTCTGAACCTCCTTTGGCAGCAATAACTTCAACCAAACGTTTCCTGTAGTTGCAGATCAGACGTGCACAACGGTCAGGAGTAATTCTTGACCATTCCTCTTTACAGAACTGTTTCAGTTCAGCAATATTCTTGGGATGTCTGGTGTGAATCACTTTCTTGAGGTCATGCCACAGCATCTCAATCGGGTTGAGGTCAGGATTCTGACTGGGCCAATCCAGAAGGTATATTTTCTTCTGTTTAAGCCATTCTGTTGTTGATTTACTTCTATGCTTTGGGTCGTTGACCTGTTGCAACACCCATCTTCTGTTGAGCTTCACATGGTGGACAGATGGCCTTACGTTCTCCTGCAAAATGTCTTGATAAACTTGGGAATTCTTTTTTCCTT
Source organism: Bufo bufo (assembly GCF_905171765.1). Lineage (NCBI taxonomy): Eukaryota > Metazoa > Chordata > Amphibia > Anura > Bufonidae > Bufo > Bufo bufo. The sequence continues at coordinate 457,055,767 of NC_053389.1, forward strand.
CAATAACATCAATCCGTCCAGGCCCTGACGCAGCAAAGCAGCCCCAAACCATGATGCCCCACCACCATACTTCACAGTTGGGATGAGGTTTTGATGTTGGTGTGTTGTGCCTCTTTTTCTCCACACATAGTGTTGTGTGTTTCTTCCAAACAATTCAACTTTGGTTTCATCTGTCCACAGAATATTTTGCCAGTACTGCTGTGGAACATCCAGGTGCTCTTGTGCAAACTTTAAACATGCAGAAATGTTTTTTTTGGACCGCAGTGGTTTCCTCTGTGGTATCCTCCCATGAAATACTTTCTTGTTTAGTGTTTTACGTATCGTAGATTCTCTAACAGGGATGTTAGCATATGCCAGAGACTTTTGTAAGTCTTTAGCTGACACTCTAGGATTCTTCTTCTCCTCATTGAGCAGTCTGCGCTGTGCTCTTTCAGTCCTTTTTACAGGACAGCCACTCCTAGGGAGAGTAGCAGCAGTGCTGAACTTTCTCCATTAATAGACAATTTGTCTTACCGTGGACTGATGAACAGCAAGGCTTTTAGAGATACTTTTATAACCCTTTCCAGCTTTATGCAAGTCAACAATTCTTAATCGTAGGTCTTCTGAGAGCTCTTTTGTGCGAGGCATCATTCACATCAGGCAAAGCTTCTTGTGAAAAGCAAACCCAGAACTGGTGTGTGTTTTTTTTATAGGGCTGGGCAGCTGTAACCAACACCTCCAATCTCATCTCATTGATTGGACCCCAGTTGGCTGACACCTCACTCCAATTAGCTCTTGAAGATGTCGTTAGTCTAGGGGTTCACATACTTTTTCCACCTGCACTGTGAATGTTTACAAGGTGTGTTCAATAAAAACATGGTAACATTTAATTCTTTGTGTGTTATTAGTTTAAGCAGACTGCGATTGTCTATTGTTGTGACTTAGATGAAGATCAGATCACATTTTATGATCAATTTGTGCAGAAATCCATATCATTCCAAAGGGTTCACATACTTTTTCTTGCAACTGTATATGGAAAGCTATGGCACACTTTGGAATCAAGACAGAGGATTTCTGTAGTTAGCCCTGTAGTTAGACCTTTTTATGGTCTCACCCAACTCACTGTGGACCATAAAAAGAAAGATATTGCAAGCTATGGCACAATGATGTGGTAGTGAGAAGGGGAATAATTTAGGGCTCTTTCACACCTGCGTTCTTGTCTTCCGGCATAGAGTTCCGTCGTCGGGGCTCTATGCCGGAAGAATCCTGATCAGGATTATCCTAATGCATTCTGAATGGAGAGTAATCCGTTCAGGATGCATCAGGATGTCTTCAGTTCCGGTACGGAACGTTTGTTGGCCGGAGAAAATACCGCAGCATGCTGCGCTTTTTGCTCCGGCCAAAAATCCGGAACACTTGCCGCAAGGCCGGATCCGGAATTAATGCCCATTGGAAGGCATTGATCCGGATCCGGCCTTAAGCTAAACGTCGTTTCGGCGCATTGCCGGAGCCGACATTTAGCTTTTTCAGAGTGGTTACCATGGCTGCCGGGACGCTAAAGTCCTGACAGCCATGGTAAGTGTAGTGGGGAGCGGGGGAGCAGTATACTTACCGTCCGTGCGGCTCCCCGGGCGCTCCAGAGTGACGTCAGGGCGCCCCAAGCGCATGGATCACGTGATCGCATGGATCACGTCATCCATGCGCATGGGGCGCTCTGACGTCATTCTGGAGCGCCCCGGGAGCCGCACGGACTGTAAGTATACCGCTCCCCCGCTCCCCACTACTACTATGGCAACCAGGACCTTAATAGCGTCCTGGGTGCCATAGTAACACTGAAAGCATTTGGAAGACGGTTCCGTCTTCAAATGCTTTCAGTACTCTTGCGTTTTTCCGGATCCGGCAGGCACCTCCGGCAACGGAAGTGCATGCCGGATCCCAACAACGCAAGTGTGAAAGAGGCCTTAGGTAGATATTGTATTCAGCATCCGGCTCCACATGTTATGTTACTCAATTTTCCTGTGACTCCAAGAGGCAAATATGGCAAACTATGGCCCAATTTGGAGTGAGAGGTGAGATTCATTTAAGTGGATTTTATATTTAGCGGTCCCTATTACAGTTGTACTGGTATTTTACTCAGCTTTCCTGAACCTTGAATGTCAGTTCTGCCTAGTAGGTATGCTACAACATTGAGGCATTGTCATTACATAACTAGGCAGATTAGTCCATCACAATTGTGCAGCTATTCTTACCCAGCTTTTCCAGGCTCTTCAATAACAAATCGAGCTTGTTAGGTTCCAGTATAGTAGTGGAGAATTATCAATAGACATGGCCTTGCGGTTCGCCCGGCGGTCGTTTTGCGGCAAACTTTGTTCGCTCGCGGTTCGCCGAATGGGCAAACATATGGCGATGTCCGCCGGTGCCATATTCTTTTACATTGTAAAAACCTTTGACCCATGACACATCCATCAGGTGGTACAGGACAGCGAATTGAGACGTTTCTGCCTTATAAATAAACCCGATCTGGCCGCCATTTTATATTTAGTCTTTTGCCAGTGTAGGGAGAGGTTGCTGTGTGGAGCAGGGACAGACTGTTAGGGACACTAAATGCTAGCTACTAGGGCCACAAAAGTCCTTTTAACCCCTTCACGACCGCAATCTGCATATATACGTGATAGCTGCACATACCACGTGCAGCTACCACGTGTATAGACGTCAAGCCAGCTCTTTAATCAAAGCGCTGCAAAGCGCTTGGATTAAAGCTTCTGCCTCTGTCCTGCTGCTGTCACGGACAGCATACAGTCCAGTAATGTCGGCAAGGGACCAATCAGAGTGGCCCCTTGCCGACAATCGATCCGATTGGTTAGTCTGTGCAGACTAACCAATCAGATCGCGGCAGTGAGAAAATACCGGTTTCAGGCTCTGATCTGCGCTCTGCAGATCAGAGCCTGAAATCAGGTAATGTGTCCTCATGCCCCCCCAATCTGTGCCCCCCATCTGTGCCCCTCCAAGCCCCCCCTTGTGTCCGCCTGCCGCTGAAGCGCTTATCTCCTGCCTCCTGCTGTCCGCCCCCTCCCCGCCCCATACATTCCTCCTGCCCCCTCAATGCTGGCCGTGACACACTCAATGCTGGCCCCTCAATGCTGCCCCCCCACCTTTCCAGTGCTGCCTCCCCTTCCAGAGCTGCCCCTATGCCCCCATGCCGTGCGGTCCCCCTGCTGTGTGTGATGTCGGCGGCTCCATTCCTGAGCCGCCGCCATCAGCAGAGAGTGTCAGCTCTATGCTGACACTCTGCTGTAACCCCATAGATGCCGCGGCAGCGGCATCCATGGGGTTAATAGAGGGAGGGGGCTCCCTCTCTCCACAATCAGGGCTGCTGCGCTGCGTCCGCTGTTGCCACCTACAGGGCATCTGATTGTATTATACTTTGCAATGCAAGAGCATTGCAAAGTATAGTACAGCCATCAGCCCCACTGGATCTTCAAGATCCAAGAGGGACTTGATAAAAAAAAAAGTGAAAATAATAAAAGTAAAAATAAATAAATAAAAATGTAAAATTAAAAAAATAAATTGCTTTTTCCTTTAAAACCCCCCCCCCAAAAAACACTACACATATTAGGTATCACCGCGTCCGTAACGACCATCTCTATAAATATATCACATGATAGACCCCGTCCGATAAACACCATAATTTTTTTTTTAAAACTGTCTAAAAAAATCTATTTTTGTCACCTTACATTACAGAAAATGCAACAGCAAGCGATCAAAATGTCTTATGACCCCCAAAATAGTACCAATCAAACCGTTACCCCATCCCGCAAAAAATTATACCCTATTTAAGACAATCGCCCAAAAAATAAAAAAGCTATGGCTCTCAGACTATGGAGACACTAAAACATCATGGTTTCAGAAATGCTATTATTGTGTAAAACTTAAATAAATAAGAAAAAGTATACATATTAGGTATTGCCATGTCCGTAACGATCTGCTCTATAAAACTGTCACCTAACCCCTCAGATAAACGTGTAAAAATAAATAAATAAAAACTGTTCCAAAATAGCCAATTTTTTGGTCACCTTGCCCCATAAAGTGTAATAATTAATGATCAAAAAATCCTATGTACCCAAAAATGGTACCAATAAAAACCTCAACTCTTTCTGCAAAAAACGAGCCCCTGCACAAGACGACCGGCAGAAAAATAAAAAACATATGGCGTTCAGAAAATGGACACACAAAAACATAATTTATTTTTCAAAATTGCTTTATTATATAAAACTGAAACAAACAAACAAAGAAAGTAGACATATTTGATATCATTGCGTCCGTAACAACCTGCTCTATAAAAATAGCACATGATCTACCCTGTCAGATGAATCTTGTAAAAAAAATGGGACATGGCATCTAAAACCAGTTTAGCAAAATCTGGCTTCCAAAAACCATACGGCGTTCCTTTCCTTCTGCGCCCTGCCGCGCGCCCTTACATCAGTTTACGACAACATGTGGGGTGTTTCTGTAAACCGCAGAATCAGGGTAATAAATGTTGAGTTTTGGTTGCCTGTTAACCCTCAATGTGTTAAAGAAAAAAATGAAATAAAATGGAAAATCTGCCCAAAAAGTTAAATTTAGAAATTTCATCTCCATTTTCCTTTAATTCTTGTGGAACACCTAAAGGGTTAGCAAAGTTTGTAAAATCAGTTTTGTGTAACTTGAGGGGTGTAGTTTCTACAATGGGGTCATTTATGGGGGGGTTTCCACTATGTAAGCCCCACAAAGTGACTTCAGATCTGAACCTGATCCTTAAAAAGTGGGTTTTGGAAATGTTCTTAAAAATTTGAAGAATTGCTTCTAAACTTCTAAGCCTTGTAACGTCCTAAAAAAATAAAATTACATTTCCAAAACGATGCCAACATAAAGTAGACATATGGGAAATGTTAACAAGTAAATATTTTATTAGGTATGACTTTCTGTTTTAGAAGCAGAGAAATTGACATTGAAAATTGTGAATTTTTCATTTTTTTTTTTTATAAATTTGGGATTTTTTCATAAATAAAGGTGAAATATATTGACTCAAATTTATGACTATCATGAAGTACAATATGTCACGAGAAAACAATCTCAGAATGGCTTGGATAAATAAAAGTGTTCCAAAGCAATTACCACATAAAGTGACGCATGTCAGATTTGTAAATTTTGACCTGGACACTGGGGCATCAATGACCCTTGGTCATGAAAGGGTTAAGGACTGGTATAGGTGTTCTATCGATAGGTGTGACTTACTGAGGGGTGTGATAGACTTATAATATACTTTCAAACATAGAAAGTATATTATAGTGCATTTGGGTAGTGCAGCATTTGTTTGCGGTTTTGCTGCGTTACCGCAGCTACACAGAGTGACAAACGCTATTGGAACAAATAATTTCAACTGGTGTGATATACCAGTTGCCCCCCCAAAAAAGTGATTGAGGCAGAGGTGTGATATACCAATAATATACTTTCTATATAGTGCATTTGGGTAGTGCAGCATTTGTTTGCGGTTTTGCTGCGTTACCACATCTACACAGAGTGACAAACGCTATTGGAACAAATAATTTCAACTGGTGTGATATACCAGTTGCCCTCCCAAAAAACAGTTTGAAGCAGGGGTGTTATATAGCAATAATATACTTTCTATATAGTGCATTTGGGTAGTGCAGCATTTGTTTGCGGTTTTGCTGCGTTACCACATCTACACAGAGTGACAAACGCTATTGGAACAAATAATTTCAACTGGTGTGATATTCCAGTTGCCCCCCCAAAAAACTGATTGAAGCAGGGGTGTTATATACCAATAATATACTTTATATATAGTGCATTTGGGTAGTGCAGCATTTGTTTGCGGTTTTGCGGCGTTACCGCAGCTACACAGAGTGACAAACGCTATATACCAGTTGCCTCACAAAAAAACTGATTGAGGCAGGGGTGTGATATACCTTCTTCCACAAATACTGGTCTTCTATAAGGACTTTTGTCACAGGGTCATTTTGAAAGTGACAGGCAGAGGAAGAGGCAGGCCTTTCTGCAGGGGTGTTAGGGGTCGGGCAGGTGCACCAGGCCAGAGCCTAAGTGGGAAGTTGGAGAATGTGCATGCGATTACGTCAAAGAACGCACCAGAGTTGGTTGAGTGGCTCACTCAGCCTTCCGCTTCTGCACCCTTCTCATCCTCTCTAACTGCACCCTCTTCCCTCTCTGCTGTTTGCACCCCCAAAGACACCACCACCACCATATCCCATCCATTCCAAGACCTTACCGATGCACAGCCATTCTTGGCATCTGATCAGTAGAAAGAGGTATCAACGGTCGCCACCCAGCAGTCTGAAGATAGTACCCAGATCAGTCAAAGGAGAGTGGTCCCCACTGTTGCTGCCTAGTTCTGAGATCTCTAATGTCAGTGGTGGGGAAGGTGACGATGATCACCTGTTGATGGATGTCACGTGGGTGCCCACAAGAGAGGAAGAGGAGGTGAGATCAGAGGGAGAGATGGAGCAGCAGATAGGGAGGAGAAGGAGGAGAAGCAGGCAGAACTTACAGTGCACAGATTGCAAAAAGCAGACTGCTAATGTATCTGGAACGAGCCATCAACCATGCACGGTCACATCTGGAACTCCCAGGATGCCGGCACATGGCTCCGCACTGTGGGCTTTTTTTAACGTGTCCGCTGCTGACAATAGTGTTGCCATCTGCAGCCTGTGATGTCAACACATAAGTTGCGGTAAGCCCAACACTCACCTAGGGACGACTGCCTTAAGAAGGCACTTGACCTCCCATCACTGAGCCCAGTGGGAGCAACACCGTCAGAACCCACAAAGCCACACTCCCGGCGCTCCACGTCCTTCCTCTTCTCCTTCTTCTCTCTCCTCCCATTTGTTGTCCACTCCACCTTCCACCGTGCTGTCGTCGCGCTCATCTGGCAAAAGGCAGGCTTCCGTGGCCCAAATGTTAGAGCGTAAAAAGATGATGACCCTTTTGCCCAAGGCTAATCGCTGGCTTGTCGGAACTGCTAGCCTGCCAACTACTGCCATATAATGTGGTGGACTCAGAGGCCTTTAGAAAATTTGTGGCCATTGGCACACCGCAATGGAAGTTCCCTGTAAGGAAATATTTCTCCCAGTGAGGCATCCCGGAACTATATGGCCAAGTTCAGCGGCAAGTGAATGTATCTCTGGCACACAGTGTCGGTGCCAAGATACATATGACCACAGACACGTAGTCTAGCAAACACGGGCAGGGAAGGTACATAACTTTTACTGCCCACTGGGTGAACCTTCTGATGGCCGTCAAGCATGCAACCCGTGGCACCCGTGTGGATTTGGTGTTACCTCCACGGATTGCATGCAGGCCTGCCTCTTCTTCTCCTCCTCCTACTCCATCCTCCGTCTTTACCTCGGCTGACTCCTCCATTTCCACTGCTACCGCCTCTTCCGCTGCGCCGCCCAAGCTCCCCAGAACCTAATCGACGTGCCAGGTGAGCCGTTGCCATGCTGTACTGCGGCTGTTGTGGCTGGAAGCCAAGTGCCACACCGGTCCTGCACTCCTCTCAGCTTTGCGGTCATGGCCGATCAGTGGCTAACCCCGCTCAATTTGACAGTTGGTAAATGTGAGACAATAGTGCCAATCTGCTGAGCGCGCTGAAACAGGGAAAAATGACACACGTGCCAAGCATCACACACGTCCTGAACCTAGTCGTGCAGCGATTCATTGCCAAATACCCCAGGGTCCAGGACGTCTTGCAGCAGGCCAGGAAAATCTCTGGCCATTTTAGAAGATCTTACATGGCCATGGCTCGCATTGCTGACATTCAGCGGCGACACCACCTGCCCGTCAGACGTCTGATTTGTGACTGCCCGACGTGCTGGAACTCCACCTTGTATATACTTGATAGGCTTCTCCAGCAGAAATGTGCAGTTAACGACTACCTGTAACAACTCTGCAGCAGGACAGGTTCTGCGGAGCTTGTTTTTTTTTCACCGCGCCAGTGGCTGCTCATGCGCAATGCATGCAGACTTCTGCAGCCATTTGATAAGATCACAAAATTGATCAGTCGCAGCCAGAACATCATCAGTGTTTATATGTATAGGCGTAAAGTAGCTAGGAAAGCATAAAGAAAGCGCACCATAGGGTAGTATATTCCAGTTAATTATGGCAGGTTGATAGAACTAAAAAATGGAGGCTCACCTTAAGGCCTCATGCACACGACCGTATTTTGTTTCCGTGTCCGATCCGTTTTTTTTGCGGATAGGATGCGGACCCATTCATTTCAATGGGTCCGCAAAAAACGCGGACAGCACACCGTGTGCTGTCCGCATCAGTATGTCCGTTCCGTTGCTCCGCAAAAAAAATAGTGCATGTCCTATTTTTTTTCTAGTTTGCGGACAAGGATAGGCATTATTACAATGGATCTGCAAAAAAAACGGATCCGCCAAAAAAAACGGATGCCATACAGAACGTCATCCATTTTTTTTGCGGATCCGCAATTTGCGGACCGCAAAACACATACGGTCGTGTGCATGAGGCCTAAATCAATAGGCACATGCTATCAATAGGCACAACTCTACTGCAGGTTTAGCACTTTTCATGCAAATTCGTCCATCCACTTGTCGGTTTTATGCTGCCGTAGTATCCAAAGATTCCGGAGAGGATGCCCAATCTTCTACAAAAGACAAAGTAGTAGCGGTATGAGGATACAATCAAGGCGCAAAATACACCGGCTCGGACACTCGCATGAAGAATAGGAATCTTCTTCTTTGAGTTTTTTCTTTTTTATGTCAAATAAAACAAACAATGCGTTTCGGGGGTACTGAAGCCCCCTTCATCAGGTTCAAAAAGACTCAATGCCTAAAGTGGCACTGATTACAATTATTTATAGTCAGAACATAGAAAAGCATTATGGGACTGCCCAGGGGGAGGGGTGTTTCCCCCTGAGCTCCCAAAATTTATATAAACCTTATTTTAATATCATAATGTTGAGAAGACCCCAGTCTCTATTTGAGGTTCTTAAGGGGAGGCTTCTTTAATATATCGATGTTAAAATGAGCGCTGGCTATGCCCCGATCTAGTTTTGTTCTCTCCTCATCGTAAACTGGGTTGCGGTCACATGATCCATCACCATAGCACTTGGGCACGCTACTTCAGAGCTGCAATCCAGCCAGTGTCCTGCGGTCACGAGGTGTGCATCCCTGGGGCAGGAATAAACAACTGGCGCTGTGTCTACGGGTGGAGAGCGACCGGAGTATCATGTGACTAGCTTGTCATGAATACTCAGAGGGGTCACGTGAGGCGGCAGTGTGGGTTGCTTAGTGATATAGGATAACATACCATCTGTATTAGATCGCCATAATAGTTATCATCATCATTTTAAGGTGATGGATACTATTTCAATTATCATAAGGGTCATAATGTATATGAAAGTGGGGCTCTTTGCCAGATCTATATATCATAATATATATTAATAAATACATTAAAAAAATTACATAGAAAAATAAACACAAATACATTTAAAAACAAAATACAATAAGTAGAAAAGTATGTTAAAATAAACAATAAATAAAAACATACAATCATATTGTTGTTATAAGATCACATAAAATGTATACATCTAATGCTATCACTGTCATAAAAATTGTCTTCAAAATTGTCATAAATTGTCATAAAGACTATCATAAGAGAGCTTGAAGGGAAAATAATACGTATGTGAATGCATACGCATATATACATAGCCGATTGACCAGCAGCATATTGAAAAAAGAGATGTACATAAAAGATATACATAAAAAGATCAATAAATACACATGCTTGAATCTTATTAAAAAGGAGATTATATTCAGTACTGTATGCTTCCATAGGGTTGATAGTCAATGTTCTGATCATTAACATTCTTGATACCAACAATTTAACGTATTTACCAGAGGTCAAGATGTATGTGTTCTAGTTTTGAAACATGTACTGTAAGAAAAACTAATAAAATAAAGTAAAAAAAAAAAAGTTTAAATATATATATATATATATATATATATATATATATATATATATATAATAGTTAATCATAGATTAATTTCAAAGGCTTCATTTAAGCCAAATGGATTTAGTGTGTTGATTTTATATATCCAGTACATCTCATGTCTTTTTATACACTGTGGGTTTTTGCGTTGATGAATCGGTATTTGTTCTATGGGGGAAATTATGAATCCAGAGAAAGATCCTTCATGGAACTCAGCCGCATGTCTGTAAACACTATATTTCTGGAACAGTTTTTTTTACGTTTGACCTATGTTTATTTAGTCTGTTCCTCAAAATTTGTATTGTACGTCCCACATATTGTAGCCCACATGGGCACTCTAAGATATATATTACGGGTGTAGAACTGCAGCCCATAGTGCCCTGTATTTGAAAACATTTGCCATCTCTCTTATTCTTAAAGCATGTTTCTTGGCAGATGGTATTGCAGCATATGCATCTATTTTGGCCACATTTAGTACTTCCAGCTTTTTGTGTAGTAATGGTGTGACCCCCTATGGTGGCAACATCTTTTAGCTTGCTGGGGGCTAGGATATTTTTTAGAGTGCAGGCTCATCTGTACGTCAGACGAAGAGAGCTTGGAATAATCTGGTTCAAAACCGGATCTTTCTTCAGAAGATGCCAGTTTTTATTTAGGATAGATTTTATTCGATTGTGATCTTGGTTGTAATTAGTAATAAAATTCATATGATAGGTGTTATTTACTTCCTCCGACTTCGATTTAGACTTGGGCAATAGGCAGTCTGTTTGTGTCATTTCAGATGCTCGTTGCTTGCCTTGTCCACAATCTGATTGGGATATCCTTTTTCCTTGAATCTTTCTGAGAGGATTTCGCTCTGGTCTTCAAAATCCTTTTCTAGGGTACAGTTCCGCCTGATTCTTTGAAATTGGTTAAATGGAATATTGCTCTTCCATGTCTTATAATGGGTACTTTTGAAGTCCAGGTAGCTATTGCTATCAACTTTCTTAAAGAAAGTCCGTGTCATTATTTCTTTGTTTTGTATAAAAATCTCCAGGTCTAAAAATTAGGTTCTGATGCTATGATGGTTCCTTGTGAAAGACATTCCCCATTGGTTAATGTTCAGGTGTACTATAAATTGTTTCATACCGGTAATTTCCCCTTTCCAGATAAAAAAAAGATCATCTATATATCGTTTGAAAAAAATGATATTATTAGACCAATAGTCAGTTTGATAGATATGGGACTTCTCAAAGGCGCCCATAAACAGGTTAGCAAAACTCGGCGCAAAGCGCGTACCCATCGCGGTGCCCCGTATTTGTTTGTATACCGGATCTTGGAAGTAGAAGGCATTATGTGTCAAAATAAAATTAATGCCGTCAATAATAAACTTTTCTTGTTTTATGGGCATGGACTGATCTTGGTCCAAATAATCTGTTATACATTTTACTCCCAATTCGTGTGAACTATTGAAGTAAAGAGATGATACATCAAGAGTGAGCCATTTATAAGAGTCATCCCACTCTATAGCTTTTAATTCTTTTATCAGGGATGTAGAGTCCTTAATGTATGATTTCAAATCCACTACATATTTCTGCAGAAATAAATCTATGTAGTGAGGTAAGTTGCGGGTCAGAGAGCTGACTCCTGATATAATAGGCCTTCCCGACGGGTTCTCCAGGTCCTTATGTATATTCGGGAGATGGTAAAAAATGGCTAGAGTGGAATCCATGACCTTTATATATTCCATTTCTTTTTTATCTAATAAAGATTCTGCTGATTTCATCAATAGCTGAAACTCCTCAAGATCATGATAATAAGACTGCAGTTCTACACACGTAATATATATCTTAGAGTGCCCATGTGGGCTACAATATGTGGGACGTACAATGCTAACTTTGAGGAACAGACTAAATAAACATAGGTCAAACGGCCGCGTTCCATGAAGGATCTTTCTCTGGATTCATAATTACCCCCATAGAACAAATACCGATTCATCAACGCAAAAACCCACAGTGTATAAAAAGACATGAGATGTACTGGATATATAAACTCAACACACTAAATCCATTTGGCTTAAATGAAGCCTTTGAAATTAATCTATGACTAACTATTATACAGTCCTGATCAAAAGTTTAAGACCACTTGAAAAATCGCAAAAAATCATATTTAACATGGCTGGATCCTAACAAGGTTCCAAGTAGAGCTTCAACATGCAACAAGAAGAAATGGGAGTGAGACAAAACATTTTTTGAGCATTCAATTTAATGAAAACAACGAATAAACTGAAACAGGCTGTTTTTCAGCTGATCAAAAGTTTAGGACCACACCTCCAAAAAAAAACTAAACCCCCCCCCAAAACAGAAATCCAACTTCCAAGCATGAACTCAGTAATGAGTAGCTCTGCAGTTATTGTTTATCACTTCCAAAATTTGTTTCGGCATGCTTGATGCAAGCGTTTCCATGAGGTGAGTGGGAACATTTCTCCAAGTGGTGAAGACGGCCGCACGAAGGCCATCTACTGTCTGGAACTCTTGTCCATTTTTGTAAACTTCGCTTGCCATCCATCCCCAAAGGTTCTCAATTGGATTTAGATCAGGGGAACACGCAGGATGGGCCAAAAGAGTGATGTTATTCTCCTGGAAGAAGTCCCTTGTCCTGCGGGCATTGTGTACTGTAGCGTTGTCCTGTTGAAAAACCCAGTCGTTACCACACAGACGAGGGCCCTCAGTCATGAGGAATGCTCTCTGCAACATCTGGACATAGCCAGCGGCCGTTTGACGCCCCTGCACTTCCTGAAGCTCCATTGTTCCACTGAAGGAAAAAGCACCCCAGACCATTATGGTGCCCCCTCCACTGTGGCGCGTAGAAAACATCTCAGGTGGGATCTGCTTGTCATGCCAGTAACTTTAGAAACCATCAGGACCATCAAGGTTAAATTTTTTCTCATCAGAGAATAAAACATTCTTCCACCTTTGAATGTCCCATGTTTGGTGCTCTCTTGCAAAGTCAAAACGAGCAGTTCTGTGGCATTCAAGGAGACGAGGTCTTTGAAGAAGTTTTTTGTTTTTGAAGCCCTTCAGTTTCAGATGCCGTCTGATGGTTAAGGGGCTGCAGTCAGAACCAGTAAGGGCTTTAATTTGGGTCGAGGATCTTCCAGTGTCTTGACGGACAGCCAATTGGATCCTCCGGCTCAGTGCTGTTGAAATTTTTCTGGGTCTTCCACTTGACTTTTTTGTTCCATAGCCCTCAGGTTCATTTAAGAAATTCCAAATGACTGTCTTACTGCGTCCCACCTCAGTAGCGATGGCATGCTGTGAGAGACCCTGCTTATGCAGTTCAACAACCCGACCACGTTCAAAAAGGGAGAGTTTTTTTTGCCAACCCAGCGGTCACATGACTTGGTCTGTTTAAGATGAGGAGAGAACAAAACTAGATTAGGGGCATAGCCAGCGCTTATTTTAACATCGATATATTAAAGAAGCCTCCCCTTAAGAACCTCAAATAGAGACTGGGGTCTTCTCAACATTTTGATATTAAAATAAGGTTTATATACATTTTGGGAGCTCAGGTGGAAACACCCCTCCCCCTGGTCAGTCCCATAATGCTTTTCTGTGTTCTGACTATAAATACTTGTAATCAGTGCCACTTCAGGCATTAAGTCTTTTTAACCCTGATGAAGGGGGCTTGAGTACCCCCGAAACGCTTTGTTTGTTTTATTTGACATAAAAAAGAAAAAAACTCAATAAAGAAGAAGATTCCTATTCTTCATGCGAGTGTCCTGGCCGGTGTATTTTGCGCCTTGATTGTATCCTTATACCGCTACTAGGGCGCCATCAGTTACATTGTGCCTTACGCCTCCTTTCTGGAGTGTGCATTGCATCGTGTCATTGATCAAGCCGTCGAGCAGCAGAAGCAGAAATATGAGGAAGTCGCAATGCTGGATGAATTCCCAGGGGGGCTACTCCATCTGAGACAAGTCAGCAGGAGTCTGAAGAGGAGTCAGAGGAGGATGGTGCCGGGGCAGAGGAAGAGCAAGAAGAGCATGCTTTAAACTTTTCTGGGATCCCTGGTGTTGTCCGTGGCTGGGGGGAGGAGAACGAGGACGACATTATCCTGGACGATGAGCAGGAGCCAGGCCATTCCACCGCTTCCAGTTTAGTGCAAATGGGGGCCTTCATGCTCCAGTGTTTGAAGAGGGACCCCCGTATAAAAAGCATAAAGGGCAAGGAGCAGAATTGGGTGGCATACTTAGACCCCCGGTACAAACACAAAACGGGGGACTTGTTACCAGCATCATAGAGGGCTTTCAGAATGCAGCATTTCCAGGCCTTGTTTCGAGAAATATTGCATTCTGCTGTTGCGGGCGCTGGCAGAGGAATTTCCACCCACAGAGAAACAGTTGCGGGTACCAATCCAACAGCGCATGCAAGAAGAGGGCGGTTTGAAGATGTGTTGGTCACTTCGGATATGAGATCATTCTTGCAGCCAACCCATCGACAGCCGCCCTCCGGATCCAGCCTCAGGGAACACCTAGACCGACAGGTGTCCGAATACATCGGATTAACAGCCAATGTGGACGCTCTGAGAATCAAGGAACCCCTGGTCTACTCTGTGTGCAGGCTTGACCTGTGGCCAGAGCTTGGCACACTTTGCCATGGAACTCTTGGCTTGCCCCTCATCCAGTGTTCTGTCCGAAAGGACGTTCAGCGCAGCAGGGGGAATTGTGACCGATAAGTGCACTCGCCTAGCTCATGACAGTGTGGACTACCTCACATTTCTAAAAATGAATGACGCATGGATCTCGGAGGAATTCAACAAATGTGATGACCACGTTTAATTGAATTTCCTCATGACAGCCCACAAATATTCGCCACCTCCCAGAATAAATAATGGTCCCTGTCTTAGGTAAATACAGCGGCATAAAAGGCCTTTTTTTGTCCGGTGAATGCCTAATGTTTTGGGCCTTGGAGGAATTCAACACCTGTGACGACCATGTGCTTCAACTATTATCATTAGTTTTTTTTTCAAGAGGGGGAATTTCGTTAGCCATGTTTTTAATCCAATCTTATATTTTTAGTTCTTTAAACATATGTATTTGACCTGTATTTGTACTGGCCTTTAGTAAAATTAAAATCCATTGACCGTCTAATAGACCTCCAGCCACATAATCACTTGATCTTTTCTGAATGGTGAATGCATAATTTTTGGGGCCTGTAGTCCATTGGCTTGCTGTAAAATTGATATCCAATGATCGTGTAATCTACCTCTAGCCACATACTTACTTGTTCTTTTCTGTCCGCTGAATGCATAATTTTTGGGACCTGTAGTCCACTGGTCTGCTGTAAAATTGATATCCAATGATCGTGTAATCTACCTCTAGCCACATACTTACTTGTTCTTTTCTATACGGTGAATGAAAAATTGTTGGGGCTCGGAGGAATTCAACACCAGTGACGACCATGTGTTATCGAATTTCAAGTATTATCATTGGGGGTTTTTAAGAGGGGGGGGATTTTGTTAGCCATGCTTTTAATCCAATTTTATATTTTTAGTTCTTTTAAACATATATATTTGACCTGTATTTGTACTGGCCTTTAGTAAAATTGATATCCATTGACCATGTAATATACCTCCGGCCACATAATCACTTGATCTTTTCTGTCCGGTGAATTCCTAATGTTTGGGGCCTGTAGTCCAGTGGCCTACAGTAAAAATGTTATCCATTGACCGCATAATGTACCTTGAGCCACATAATCAGAATTTCTTTTATGTCAGGTGAATGCCTAGTTTTTAAGGCCTGTACTCCCGTGGCGTAAAATAAAATCTTTCTAGGTTCCGACAGGGGAGATTTCAGAGAATTTCCCTTTAAGACGTATAAAAATGTCCCCTGATTAAGATACATATTTTTTGTTGGAATTTTTGGCATTGATCCCCCTCTATTATGTCACTGTCCATGTTGTGGGACTATTTGTGCACTGCTACTAAGTATTTGGTGGCTGCAAATATGAGCTGAAGGTTTTTCCGGTTTGCCTGCCATTAAAGTGAATGGGGCCCGCCGCGAACTTGTGGTTTGCGAACATTTGATTGCGTTCGCACGATCGCGTTCGTGAACAGTCCCGGCCGATGTTCGTCCATCACTAATTATCAATGCATAACAAGGCAGTTCTGCAGGGGCATAGCTAGAACTGACTGGGCCCCACAGCAAATTTTTGTATGGGCCCCCCAACTTAATGTACACACTCATACACTTACTTACCACATACACCACATACATGGATGCACTCTTACATGCACTCAACACATACATGGACGCACTCATACACACACTCACCACATACATGGACACACTCATACATGCATTCACCACATACATGGACACACTCATACATGCGTTCACCACATACAGTACATGAACACACTCATACACACACTCACCACATACATGGATGTATTCATACTTGTGCTCGCCATACATAGACGCACTGATACACGCGGTCACCACATACATAGACACACTCATACACGCGGTCACCACATACATAGACACACTCATACACGCGGTCACCACATGTATGGACGCACTTATACATGAGCTCATCAAATATATAAATAAATATATACAGTGGGATGCAAAAGTTTGGGCAACCTTGTTAATCGTCATGATTTTCCTGTATAAATCGTTGGTTGTTACGATATAAAATGTCAGTTAAAAATATCAAATAGGAGACACACGCAGTGATATTTGAGAAGTGAAATGAAGTTTATTGGATTTACAGAAAGTGTGCTATAATTGTTTAAACAAAATTAGGCAGGTGCATAAATTTGGGCACCACAAAAAAGAAATGAAATCAATATTTAGTAGATCCTCCTTTTGCAGAAATTACAGCCTCTAAACGCTTCCTGTAGGTTCCAATGAGAGTCTTTATTCTGGTTGAAGGTATTTTGGACCATTCCTCTTTACAAAACATCTTTAGTTCATTCAGGTTTGATGGCTTCCGAGCATGGACAGCTCTCTTTAAGTCACACCACTGATTTTCAATTATATTCAGGTCTGGGGACTGAGATGGCCATTCCAGAACGTTGTACTTGTTCCTCTGCATAAATGCCTTAGTGGATTTTGAGCAGTTTTTAGGGTCGTTGTCTTGTTGAAAGATCCAGCCCCGGCGCAGCTTCAGCTTTGTCACTGATTCCTGGACATTGGTCTCCAGAATCTGCTGATACTGAGTGGAATCCATGCGTCCCTCAACTTTGACAAGATTCCCAGTCCCTGCACTGGCCACACAGCCGCACAGCATGATGGAACCACCACCATATTTTACTGTAGGTAGCAGGTGTTTTTCTTGGAATGCTGTGTTCTTTTTCCTCCATGCATAACGCCCCTTGTTAAGGCCAAATAACTCAATTTAGTTTCATCAGTCCACAGCACCTTATTCCAAAATGAAGCTGGCTTGTCCAAATGTGCTTTAGCCCACCTCAAGCGCCACTTTTTGTGCTGTGGGAGGAGAAAAGGCTTCCTCTGCATCACTCTCGCATACAGCATCTCCTTGTGTAAAGTGCGCTGAATGGTTGAACGATGCACAGTGACTCCATCTGCAGCAAGATGATGTTGTAGGTCTTTGGTGCTGGTCTGTGGGTTGACTCTGACTGTTCTCACCATTCGTCGCTTCTGTCTATCCGAGATTTTTCTTGGTCTGCCACTTCGAGCCTTTACTTGAACTGAGCCTGTGGTCTTCCATTTCCTCAATAAGTTCCTAACTGTGGAAACAGACGGCTGAAATCTCTGAGACAGCTTTCTGTATCCTTCCCCTAAACCATAATGGTGAACAATCTTTGTCTTCAGGTCATTTGAGAGTTGTTTTGAGACCCCCATGTTACTACTCTTCAGAGAAAATTAAAAGAGGAGGGAAACTTACAATTGACCCCCTTAAAATACCCTTTCTCATAATTGGATTCACCTGTGTATGTAGGTCAGGGGTCACTGAGCTTACCAAGTCAATTTGAGTTCCAATAATTAGTTAAAGGTTTTGGAATCAATAAAATGACAACAGTGCCCAAATTTATGCACCTGCCTAATTTTGTTTAAACAATTATAGCACACTTTCTGTAAATCCAATAAACTTCATTTCACTTCTCAAATATCACTGTGTGTGTCTCCTATATGATATATTTAACTGACATTTTTTATCGTAACAACCAACGATTTATACAGGAAAATCATGACGATTAACAAGGTTGCCCAAACTTTCGCATCCCACTGTATATACATACACACACACACACACACACACACACACACACACACACACACACATGATCATAGTTATACACCTATTTCTACGCACAGACACTTACCTTTCCTGTAGACAGCTGACGTCTGGTCTGGTCCTCACAGGTAGCCTGGAGAAGTAGGTGCCATCACCCCTCTGTGCCATCCAGGGACAGCAGTGGAGGGGTTAATCAGTAACCTACTATGGGGGGATCAGAGAACAGGACACACAGGAGGGGGGGGGGGGCAGGCATTATAGAGCTCTGTGTGCAGGAGCAGCCAGCCTGCTCTACACTAGCTTCGTGCTGGGGTGGGGCTTGATCTTATGACACTCTGCTATTTGCTGGCAGCAAGTGTCTTAGTAAGCTGCCAGCCAATAGAAAACAAAAAGCAGTAATGGCAAGTGCTGTGCCAGTACTGCGGATCCCAGAGTGAGAACGGCCATAGGAGGATGAGACAGCCATTGTACTCTTTCCTCCTCACTGAGCAAGGGCCTTCAGTGGGAGGAGCTGTATGTAGTACCTGCTTCTGTAAAGTACGGCACAGCGGAAGGTAGGGGAAGCCTATAGATCTAATAAAAACATTCAGTACTGCCTCGGGGCCCCTTCTAAGCTCGGGCCCCGAAGCAGTCGCTTCCTCGATAGCTAAGCCACTGCAGGTCTGCCATTCTGCAGTCTTGAAAAGCTGGGTTACAACTTCTGCAGTACTGTTGCAGCACGCCAGACCTGCAGGGTATTGCGAAGTGAGGTCACGGTTATGGGCAATCGAGGGTTACTCACTGTTCATAGGAGAACCATGGGCAGGCATGCGACAGTGAAGGAGAGGCTGACACAAAGTTTCTCTGGGGCACACTCTGTATGTAGGGACCAGGCCTGATGGTGGATGAGGTGCCCTGGATGTTGCAGGTGTTTGAGTGCCTGGGGCAAGGTCCCTTTAAGGATCATGACGCCAGTGCCTGTAACGGTGGCACACCGGTTTCCAGTAGCAATAAGTGAGGTACACAGGTGGTATAGTGAACCAAACGTTGCTTTACTTTAAACAGTCCAAACTTTGTACATACAGTTGGTAATGATGCAGTCCATTTTAGCATATGTTCCACAAGCAGGCTTACATTCAATAATGGCGGGTATAATCTTGCAAGATACTTGGAGGGTATACAATTAATGCTTCACAGTCCAGGCTGCACTATCTCCACAGCTATTCTGGCTGGCTGTATCCCAAGGCCCGGATGCCTAAATGCTGGCTTTAATCCTTGGTAAAATAATCTTCCTCCCGTATTGACCCTTGCTTCTATTTTATAGTACCTCTGCCCATCAGCTTACTTATCTGAGCTGGTTGTACTGTCCTTGCTTCATATGCAGGTGGCTGCAGGTTTCTCCCAGGAGGTAAGTCCTTCTTCTGGGGTAATCTTCTGAGCTAAGCTTAGACTCAGGAACGACAGGCTGTCTAGGATACACTTCTAGCCACCTGGACTGAACTAACTCTCCCCTGTCTGGACCTACCTATATATACTTAGGGCTCTCTAGCTCCCTCTAATGTCTAGGAGGCTAAACTACACCCTAACAGGCCTGACACCCAGATAACACAGGGAAATGCATAATTAAACATCACAGTAATGCAAAAGACATGTTAACCCTTGTGGAGTGCCCACCTTTACCTAGTGGGACACTACACTGTGATGTAAGACATATCAGATATGTAAAATGCACACAATGCTGCAATCTCTCTTATAGTATCCAGGCAATGTACGCAGCTTGTGGTAACCGTTGCTGCTCCTAAGTGTTGTCACCCAGCTTTCCTAGCACCCCATATGAAAGTCCGTTTTTTTTATTGTGGTTGTGGTTATCACCAAATAAATAGGCAAAGTTAGATTTCAACAGTCTGGGAATGCTGGGTAACAACTGTAACAAAGACCACACATGGTACACACATTCCTTATATAGTTTGTACATAATATACTGATTCCCTGATACTGTTTAGCATATAGGAAAAGATATAGGGGGTCATTTACTAACCAGAAATACACCTATATTAGGCATATTTCTGGTGCAAGTAGAGAAAGAGACGCGGCACTCACCGAACTTCTTAATGCTGGTTGCTGTTTATTGCAGGTAGAGCATCATGCGCAGGCAGGGGGGGCGGGATGGCCACAGTGTGCGCCGCCGACGCACACTGTGGCCTTCCCGCCCCCCCTGCCTGCGCATGATGCTCTACCTGCAATAAACAGCAACCAGCATTAAGAAGTTCGGTGAGTGCCGCGTCTCTTTCTCTACTTCTACCAACATACCGCTTTGTCACGCTGAGCACCATCTCCTGCTGTGTCTCCAATTACGGCTGCCTCCCCTGGGTTCGATACGGACGCATTAAGATACAGGTGTTTGTACGTAGTGCCGCTGCACTTTCCTTTCCCTGCTCCCCTGTACTAATATTTCTGGTGCAGATTGCGGCGCAAATTACCTAATCTGTGACTTCTCCTCGCTCACTCCAGGTATAAAGAAGTGGGCATGGCGTGGACAGGCCCATCTCATTTACCATTTTCTATGCCTGGTTTAGGTGTAGAAAATGGTCTAAAGGTAAGCCAGTTTGGAAGCTGTGGTGGTGGATACAGGCCAGCGCCTAACTCACAGTGTATAGGTTTAAAACCCAAGTGTTCCTTTAAGACTCATTCACACATAACAAACCACTGATGGTGGTTTGAGAACAATTACATGTATCTAATGGACATTTCTGGCATCACAATCGTTGTACAGATGCTGCCATTTTACAATGCAATTGTAATCATAACGGCCTGTGATAGTAATAGATGATTGTTTAGTTGATCATTCTGTGCAGTTGAACTACATCACAACCATTATTGCTACATGTAAAGGTAGCGTTACATGCAAATAGAGCAAGGCAAACACACTTGAAATTCACTATCCATGATAGATTCAAATTCACAATAATTTATTTTTATTGTTTTTTATCAGGATACTTTAGAATGCCACATTGGGGCACCTGCAATGAAATTTATACCTGGATGCATCCATGTCTGTAAAATGACAACGTAAAGCCAAAGTCTAATCTGCACACAAATGGTACTAGAAGCACATCCATCAAGTGTTTCCTGAATTATGTCGAGTTGTACTGATTTGTGATAATGTTCAAGGAAAATCAGCATGCTTGTTGAATACATTAGAATGTAATTGACACACATTTTATAGCCATCTTGAGCAGATAATGACAGGGTGGCTTCAGCCAGGTGTATTATTAAAATGACACTGCAGGAAATCATTTTGAATTATGGTTCTAGAAGAGGCGCTCTGTGAGGCCTGAAGGTAATTTGTGCTAAAGGTTTTATGCCATAGTAAAAATGTTAATAAGGTTTTATAATAGAACCGTTCACATAGTTTATTAGTAAGCACATGCACAGCCCACCACTAGCTCCTTCTCATGCCGTTCACCTAGGAGTTAGTATAAAGGTGCCCATACATCTTCACACTCTTTTGGTCAAGAGCTATCGTTCCCAATTCCCCTATACACATGCAGGGCAGTCTTTAATATTGATTGGACCCTAGGCAATAATTTACTTGGGCCCCCTGGATCCCGCCTTCCCACACCCTAGCATGCAAATCACGCCCTCCACCACAACACACACACGAAAAAAAAAAAAAAAAGTAATATATATAATATAGCTTACAGTGAATCACTGTAAATACTTACAGTTCTGAAGACTCCAGCAGGCTCAGGATCAGTGCTCTGGGCAGCTAAGCTCAGGGCTGGAAGTGGGCACCGCTCTGCAGTTCAGGAAGGACACCGGGGCTCGGCTCATGCTAGCGTTGCAGCACCTCCGCGTGACGTCACGGCGCGCGTTGTACGCAAAGGGCAGGGGAGGTCGGGAGGAG
Organism: Bufo bufo; assembly: GCF_905171765.1. Lineage (NCBI taxonomy): Eukaryota > Metazoa > Chordata > Amphibia > Anura > Bufonidae > Bufo > Bufo bufo. Next base: position 457,077,905 of record NC_053389.1, read on the forward strand.
GAGCAAGCAAGTACCGTATTTTTCGCACTATAAGATGCACCGGCCCATAAGCACCTAGGTTTTAGAGGAGAACAATAAGAAAAATTTTTTTTTCCATTACACCTCAGGTCAGACCACCAATCAGACCCCCAATGTTATTCAGATCTCAGCTGACAGTCCCAATCAGACCCCCAATGTTAATAAGACTCTCAATCAGACCTCATATCAGCCCCCCAGCCATCAGTGCAAATAAAATAAACAAACAACTTACCTCTCCTGCTCCTTGATGCCGCCGCTCCTCACCACCAGCACCTCGGCTGTTGGCTGTGAAGGCTGCGCACAGCGTGAGGTCACGCTGTGCGCAGCCGACAGCCGAGGACCAGGAAGCGGTGAGTACAGAGCTTTCACCCAAATTTTTTTTTGTGGGCAGTGGCCAGTGGGGCTCAAGAGGCAGCTGCCTTGGGCCCCCAGGAGCAACTGGGCCCGGGGCAGCTGCCCCTTTTGCCCCGCATTAAAGACCGTCCTGTACACATGAGGAAACAATGTAAATATGATCTCCTGGGAGAACTAAAGGATAGGTCAAAAAAATTCAATTGGTCCCATCCTTCAGCCGACAAAACATTATTGTGTATGGGGACCTTAACAAATGAAAATGGATGCATACATGCAAATAAATGGACTATTGACTTAAGTGTAAGTACTACTATAGTCCATTCTAGATGCAGTGTTGCCGATGTTGGTGCCATACTGCATATTTAGGTAGAATCTTTGGTAATATTTATTAATATAAATAAGGGTTTAATAGTTTGCCCTCCTTTTAATGATGACATTTATTTTATAACCAAGGCCTTAGACTTTTTTCAGACACTAATGGAGTCCTTATAGACCCATTGACTTTATAGGGTCCATCTGATTTCTGACAGGGTTCTAGTATCTTTAAATAAATAAAAAATACTAGACTTTCAAAAACACCAATGTGAACAGAACTTTAAGTCACTTTATCAGGAGGGTGTCGAATGACAATGAGGTACAAATATTTCCATTACACTTTTTTGTTGTAGCTCCACTCCTGGTTTTGGCGGACAAACCCAAATGAAAAATACTGACAAAATACTGACTGTGTGACAGTTGCCTTATGCCTCATGCACACGAACATATTTTCTGTTAGTGTCCGTTCCTTTTGTTTGCGGACCATATACGGAACCATTCATTTCAACGGGTCCGCAAAAAAAAAAAACGGAAGTTACTCCGTGTGCATTCAGTTTCCGTATGTCCGTATTTCTGTTCAACAAAAAAATAGAACATGTCCTATTAGGCCCCTTTCACATGGGCGAGTTTTCCTCGCGGGTGCAATGCGTGAGGTGAACGCATTGCACCCGCACTGAATCCGGACCCATTCATTTCTATGGGGCTGTGCACACGAGCGGTGATTTTCACGCATCACTTGTGCATTGCGTGAAAATCACAGCAAGCTCTATTTTGTGCGTTTTTCGCGCAACGCAGGCCCCATAGAAGTGAATGGCAAGCAAGAGCGGATGCGGTGCGATTTTCACGCACGGTTGCTAGGAGACGATCGGGATGGGGACCCGATCATTATTATTTTCCCTTATAACATGGTGATGGATCATGTGATGGACCATGTGATGAGCGCAGTGATGTCACCACAGGTCCTTTTCCTCACAGATGAAGGCAGAAGAGAAGACGGGCTGCGTGAACAAGTGGATTAAGGTGAGTTAAATTATTATTATTTTTTTTTAACCCCTCCAGCCCTATTGTACTATGCATTCTGTTTTAAGAATGCTATAATTTTCCCTTCTAACCATGTTATAAGGGAAAATAATTCAATCTACACAACACCTAACCCAAATCCGAACTTCTGTGAAGAAGTTCGGGTTTGGGTACCAAACATGCAGTTTTTTCTCACGCGTTAAACGCATTAAAATGTTTTGCACTCGCGCAGAAAAATCGCACATTTTCCCGCGATGCACCCGCATCTTATCCGGGCCAAAAACATGACGCCCGTGTGAAAGAGGCATTATTGTCCGTATTACAGACAAGGATAATACTGTTCCATCCCGCAAAACACGGGATTGTTTTTTTTATGTAGCATTGGGTTTTGGAAAACTCTTATAATATCGGGGTTAACTTTTGGAGATGTTTTTAAGCAAGTATCATGATAGTGTCTCACTCTTAAGTAGTTATAGAATTCCCTATGAGGGATGTGGAAGAGGACTTGTATTGACTCAAAAGGAAGCAATGAATTTCCTTGGACAATCTGATCCAAGGTATTATTTCCTGCTGCACGCCAATCAGAGAGGTCAAGAACCTCAATGCTTCTTTCTGGAATGTACAGTCGTGGCCAAAAGTTTTGAGAATTACATAAATATTGAAAATTGGAAAAGTTGCTGCTTAAGTTTTTATAATAGCAATTTGCATATACTCCAGAATGTTATAAAGAGTGATCAGATGAATTGCATAGTCCTTCTTTCCCATGAAAATTAACTTAATCCCAAAAAAAACTTTCCACTGCATTTCATTGCTGTCATTAAAGGACCTGCTGAGATCATTTCAGTAATCGTCTTGTTAACTCAGGTGAGAATGTTGACGAGCACAAGGCTGGAGATCATTATGTCAGGCTGATTGGGTTAACATGGCAGAGTTGACATGTTAAAAGGAGGGTGATGCTTGAAATCATTGTTCTTCCATTGTTGACCATGGTGACCTGCAAAGAAACGCGTGCAGACATCATTGCGTTGCATAAAAATGGCTTCACAGGCAAGGATATTGTGGCTACTAAGATTGCACCTCAATCAACAATTTATAGGATCATCAAGAACTTCAAGGAAAGAGGTTCAATTCTTGTTAAGAAGGCTTCAGGGCGTCAAAGAAAGTCCAGCAAGCGCCAGGATCGTCTCCTAAAGAGGATTCAGCTGCGGGATCGGAGTGCCACCAGTGCAGAGCTTGCTCAGGAATGGCAGCAGGCAGGTGTGAGCGGATCTGCACGCACAGTGAGGCGAAGACTTTTGGAATATTGTTAAGCAAGGAAAGCAGGAAGGGGACGTGGATGTTCTTGTCCATCTAGGGACAAATGACCTGGCTTGCAATGAAGTGTCAGAGGTGAAAAAATCTTTTATCACACTTGGTAATGACGTACAGGATTTTGCATCCACCATTTCATTTTCTGAAGTTCTGCCTGTGCATAATGTTCAGAATGATAGGCAGAGGCTCATAAAGGAGTTCAACATATGGCTTGGTAAATGGTGTCAAGAGCAAGGATTTGGCTTTGTTTCTCATGATAGCTCTACTTGGAATAGAAAGGAACTGTACAAAAAAGATGGTTTGCATCTTTCTCTCAAAGGAACAAATGTACTTAGTGAACAACTCCAAGAATTTGCGAAAGAGTATTTAAACTAGGATGGGGGGGGCAAAAGAGTGAAAATAAAAGAGTCCAATTGCCCCCCGAAACAATGCCAGAACAGGTCAGAAGCACAGAGGTTAAGAAATGATAAGCTCAGAGTCCTGTCTACAAATGCTCGCAGTTTAGGTAAAAAAATCAATGAACTTGGGTCAATAATGGCATCTGAGAATGTAGATTTAGTGGCTGTTACGGAGACATGGTTTAATGAAAGAAATGACTGGGACATAACCATACCAGGGTACTCTTTATACAGAAGAGACAGAGAAGGCAAGAAAGGAGGAGGAGTGGCCCTGTATGTGAAAGATAGCATTAAATCTAACCTAATACAAGTTGGTGAGGCCAACATAGAGTCAGTTTGGGTTACGTTGCAGTTTGCTAACCATGCAGTAACTCGTGTAGGTGTGATATATAGACCACCTGATCAAGTTAAAGAACTAGGTGATCTACTAGTTGAAGAAATAGCTAAAATGACAATGAAAGGAGAAGTTATCATTATGGGAGATTTCAATCTTCCAGATATAAACTGGAAAACCAAAATAGCAAGTTCTACCAGGAGTACAGATATTCTAAATTCCCTACTGGGGTTATCTCTACAACAAGTGGTTGAGGAGCCAACCCGGAGGGAGGCCATTTTGGATTTGGTATTCACAAATGGGGATTCGGTATATGATGTCATTGTAGGCGAAACCTTGGGATCTAGTGATCACCAGTCAGTGTGGTTTAATATAAGAACTGTGAAAGAGTCCCACCACACAAAAGCAAAAGTTTTAGATTTTAGAAAAACTGTAAATGAAATTAGTCATAAATGAGTCCTTATCAGACTGGAACGGATTCCAGGAGAAATGGGACTACTTAAAAGGTGCATTATTGAAGGCAACAGAAAATTGCATTAGACTTGTCAGTAAAAGCAAAAAAAAGGAAGAGACCACTGTGGTACTCAGCAGAAGTGGCCCAAATCATTAAAAATAAAAAGCTAGCATTTTGTAATTATAAAAAAAAACCAGAGCAATGAAGATAAGGAAATCTACAAGATTAGGCAGAGAGAGGCCAAGCAAGATATAAGAACTTCTAAAGCGCAGGCAGAAGAAAAACTAGCTCAGTCTATGAAAAAAGGGGATAAGACATTCTTCAGATATATAAATGAAAAAAGGAAATTAAAACAAGGAATAACTAAATTAAAAACAAAGGACGGAAGGTATGTAGAAGAGAATAAAGGGCTAGCCGACTGCCTTAATGAATACTTCTGTTCAGTTTTTACAAAAGCAAAGGGAGAAGGACCTCCACTAGAAAGGATGACTAATAAATCATTTGATGCATGTATCTTTACAGAGGAAGATGTTCTAAGTTTGCTGTCTAAGGTAAAGACAAATAAGTCACAGGGGCCTGATGAGATACACCCAAAATTATTAAAAGAGCTTAGTGGTGAGCTGGCAAAACCGCTAACAGATTTATTTAACCAATCATTAGTAACAGGAGTCGTCCCGGAAGATTGGAAATTGGCAAATGTCGTGCCCATTCACAAGAAAGGTAGTAGGGAGGAATCGAGCAACTATAGACCAGTGAGTCTGACATCAATAGTAGGCAAATTAATGGAAACCCTATTAAAGGATAGGATTGTGGAACATCTAAAATCCCATGGATTTCAAGATGAAAAACAACATAAGTTTACTTCAGGGAGATCATGTCAAACAAATCTTATAGATTTTTTTGACTGGGTGACTAAAATAATAGACGGTGGAGGTGCAGTAGACATCGCATATCTAGATTTTAGTAAGGCTTTTGACACTGTCCCACATAGAAGACTTATCAATAAACTGCAGTCATTGAGCATGGACTCCCATATTGTTGAGTGGATTAGGCAGTGGCTGAGTGACAGACAGCAGAGGGTTGTAGTCAATGGAGAACATTCAAAACAAGGTCATGTTACCAGTGGGGTTCCACAGGGATCTGTACTGGGACCAATTTTGTTTAATATCTTCATAAGTGATATTGCAAAAGGCCTCGATGGTAAGGTTTGTCTTTTTGCTGATGACACAAAGATATGTAACAGGCTTGATGTTCCTGGAGGGAAACGCCAAATGGAAAAGGATTTAGGAAAACTAGAAGAATGGTCAGAACTCTGGCAACTGAAATTTAATGTGGATAAGTGCAAGATAATGCACCTGGGGCGTAAAAACCCAAGGGCAGAATATAGAATATTTGACACAGTCCTGACCTCAGTATCTGAGGAAAGGGATTTAGGAGTGATTATTTCAGAAGACTTAAAGGTGGGAAGACAATGTAATAGAGCAGCACGAAATGCCAGCAGAATGCTTGGATGTATAGGGAGAGGTATAAGCAGTAGAAAGAGTGAAGTGCTTATGCCGCTGTACAGAACACTGGTGAGACCTCACTTGGAGTATTGTGCGCAGTACTGGAGGCCATATCTCCAGAAGGATATAGATACTCTAGAGAGAGTTCAGAGAAGAGCAACTAAACTAGTACATGGATTGCAGGATAAAACTTACCAGGAAAGGTTAAAGGACCTTAACCTGTATAGCTTGGAAGAAAGAAGAGACAGAGGGGATATGATAGAAACTTTTAAATACATAAAGGGAATCAACTCGGTAAAGGAGGAGAGCATATTTAAAAGAAGAAAAACTACCACAAGAGGACACAGTTTTAAATTAGAGGGGCAAAGGTTTAAAAGTAATATAAGGAAGTATTACTTTACTGAGAGAGTAGTGGATGCATGGAATAGCCTTCCTGCAGAAGTGGTAGCTGCAAATACAGTGAAGGGGTTTAAGCATGCATGGGATAGGCATAAAGCTATCCTTCATATAAGATAGGGCCAGGGACTATTCATAGGATTCAGATATATTGGGCAGACTAGATGGGCCAAATGGTTCTTATCTGCCGACACATTCTATGTTTCTATGTTTCTATGTAAGATGGCCTGGTGTCAAGAAGACCAGCAAAGAAGCCACTTCTTTCCAAAAAAAACATCAGGGACAGATTGATCTTCTGCAGAAAGTATGGTGAATGGACTGCTGAGGACTGGGGCAAAGTCATATTCTCCGATGAAGCCTCTTTCCAATTGTTTGGGGCATCTGGAAAAAGGCTTGTCCGGAGAAGATAAGGTGAGCGCTACCATCAGTCCTGTGTCATGCCAACAGTAAAGCATCCTGAGACCATTCATGTGTGGGGTTGCTTCTCATCCAAGGGAGTGGGCTCACTCACAATTTTTCCCAAAAACACAGCCATGAATAAAGAATGACACCAAAACACCCTCCAAAAGCAACTTCTTCCAACAATCCAACAACAGTTTGGTGAAGAACAATAGATTTTCCAGCATGATGGAGCACCGTGCTATAAGGCAAAAGTGATAACTAAGTTGCTCGGGGACCAAAACGTAGACATTTTGGGTCCATGGCCTGGAAACCCAGATCTTAATCCCATTGAGAACTTGTGGTCAATCCTCAAGAGGCGGGTGGACAAACAAAAACCCACTAATTCTGACAAACTCCAAGAAGTGATTATGAAAGAATGGGTTGCTATCAGTCAGAAATTGGCCCAGAAGTTGATTGAGAGCATGCCAAGTCGAATTGCAGAGGTCCTGAAAAAGAAAGGCCAACACTGCAAATACTGACTCTTTGCATAAATGTCATGTAATTGTGGATAAAAGCCTTTGAAACGTATGAAGTGCGTGTAATTATATTTCACTACATCACAGAAACAACTGAAACAAAGATCTAAAAGCAGTTTAGCAGCAAACTTTGTGAAAACTAATATTTGTGTCATTCTCAAAACTTTTGGCCACGACTGTAGGTTGAGACCAATTTATATTGGATTTTGCACTGTTCTCCATGAGAGCGGTGGAAGCGTTGCCATAGGATCCCAGTGTATGTTACTGTGAGTAATGTGGTTTTAGGAGGCATGGGATTCCATAATAGTTGTACAAGATAGTTTTTCAAAGAGCAATTATTTATAGACTCTAATTCAATTTGAATCCACTGCTTGTCAGATGAGTCACTCCACCACTCCCTCAGGAACGATAATCCTATAGCGCAGTGATAATCTTTTATAGAGGAAAGGCCCAGTCCTCCCGCTCCCCTTCTCTGCACCATTAGATTATAATCTATTTGGGGTCGCCCCGATTTCCAAAGGTATTTATTCAGCAGTGTCTGTGCTTTTTTTTTTAAAAAAGGATTCTGGTACAGGAATGGGGAGGGCTATGAATACATATATAAGTTTAGGTAGAGTCATCATTTGAAATTAGGCTATTCTACCCACCCAGGATATTTATTTCATAGCAAAGCTATCAAGATCTTGAGCTAAGGTGGAGAGGAGGGGCTCATAATTCTGTTTATATAAGAGAGAGATCGGGATAGTAAGCCTAATTCCCAGATATGTTAACTCTGATGTTTGCCAGTCTAGGGGATAAAGAGCTTTCAGTTGTCTAATCTCAGAGAGGGGGATGTTGATAGGAAGTGCTTGTGATTTTGACTCGTTAACCTTATAATAGGACAGTGAACCAAAGTGGGAGATAACTTGCAGTGCTTCCCCAAGGGACTTGGATGGATTTGATAGGGTAAGTATAATGCCACCTGCATATAGTGAAATGGTGTGGGTAGTAGAGCCCACAACAAAACCATTTATCCCATCTGTGCTCTGTATGTGTTGTGCTAGGGGTTCCAAGGCTAAAATAAGAAGGAGGGGAGAGAGTGGGCAGCCCTGATGGGATCCATTAGTGATTGGGAAGCTAGTGGATAACACCCCGTTTGCAAAAACCTTCGCAGTCGGGTTAGAGTATAGGCTAGATATTGCACTTAAAATAGGGCCTTGAAAACCCATCCTATCTAAAACCGAGAAGACAAACAGCCAGTGTAAATGGTCGAACGCCTTCTCAGCATCCAGAGTCACCGCCAGGAGAGGGGGATCTGTGTGATTCGTTGTAGTTAAAAAGATCTAGTACTCTACGGATTTTGTCTGAAGCTAATCGTCCCTTAATAAAGCCAGTTTCATCCGCTTTGATTAACAAGGGAAGGATGGGGGATAGTCTAGAGGCAAGTAATTTCGAGAATATCTTGATATGCGAATTTAGCAGGGAAATAGGTCTAAAGTTTGTGGAGTATGGCTGGGTTTTCCCGATTTAGGGAGTGTTATGATCAGAGCCTGTAACAGGTCTATTGGGAAAGGATTACCCCTCATATACTGTTTAAAAAATAGATAATAGGTGGGGGGCTAGTAAGGAGTAGAACTGCTTGTAATATTCATTTAATAGACAGTCAGGTCCTGGGGTTTTCCCCGGTGGGAGAGCAGAAATCAGTTTTTGAATTTCCAATTCAGTGAGAGGGGAGTTTAAAGCTTCCAATTGGGCTGGAATGAGCGAGGATAGTGAGGCTTTCACTAAGAAGTCTGAAACTAAAGTAGCATAGTTATCTGGCAAAGTGATGGCGTCTTTGAGATTGTAGAGATTCATATAAAAAAGTCTGAATTGTTCAGCAATATCTCTGGGGTCTATCAGTTTCGCCCGGGTATGTGGGTGGGTTATATGTGAGATCCTAGATTTGATTTGTTGGGATTAAAGTTGTCTAGCTAATAATATTTAGATTTCAACCTAAGTAATCTCTTGTCATAGTCCTGTAGTAGCACTGATCTCGGTTTATCCCTCTCTATCCTTAACTCTTCTGAGATTGGAGGAGATGGTTTTTGCTTATTTATTTTTTCTAGTTTGGAGATTTTTTATAATAGTGTCTTGATGGTCAGTTCTTTTCTTTTCTTTATGGTTTATTTTAATAAGCAAGTCACGAATAAAGGCCTTGTGGGCTTGCCAAATTATAAATAGTGATGAGCGGCATAGGCAATATAAATTTTTGTGATATTTTGCGAATTTTCGCATAATATTTAAAATAAATTTGCAAATTCTAGAAATCGTGATCTCCAGTCATTATTTTTTGCGCAATACATGCAACTTCACATTTTATCAGGTCTGAGTAGATATTACTGATTGGTGCACTAATATTGTTGTGACATCACAGCACTATGTCTGTAGCATGTATATATGGACAGCAGAGAAACAGTAATTCCTATCACACTACCTAACACCCTGCACTGGAACCTATCAGCTACACTATATCACTATCTAACCTACACTGACTCTCTCACTAACTGTCCGTATTATATATATCAGCTAACTAACTATCTAATGTAATTGGATAAGGAATAGGATTCAGATGAAAGCACAGAGCACAGCAATGTCACTGCTCTCTCTCAGAACTGCAAAAAAACAGCAGAAAATGGCTGCTGCAGAGTTTATTATATCGTAAGGGGTAGGCAACTTTCCTATTGGTTGCTAGGGATGTTGCTGAGCTCTGACAAAGATATTGCAGCCTTCTCATTGGCCCACAAGCAAGAAGGGAGGTTACTGATGAAAAAATTTTTGGGGAATATTCGCAATTACGATTATATAGCATTATATTCTACATCTTCGCGAATTCTCGAAGTGCCGATATTTGCGATAAAAATTAGCGATTTGAATATTCGCGATCAACACTAATTACACTGCTCAAAAAAATAAAGGGAACACTTAAACAACACAATGTAACTCCAAGTCAATCACACTTCTGTGAAATCAAACTGTCTACTTAGGAAGCAACACTGATTGACAATTAATTTCACATGCTGTTGTGAAAATGGGATAGACAACAGGTGGAAATTATAGGCAATTAGCAAGACACCCCCAATAAAGAAGTGGTTCTGCAGGTGGTGATCACAGACCACTTCTCAGTTCCTATGCTTCCTGGCTGATGTTTTGGTCACTTTTGAATGCTGGAGGTGCTTTCACTCTAGTGGTAGCATGAGACGGAGTCTACAACCCACACAAGTGGTTCAGGTAGTGCAGCTTATCCAGGATGGCACATCAATGCGAGCGGTGGCAAGAAGGTTTGCTGTGTCTGTCAGCGTAGTGTCCAGAGCATGGAGGTGCTACCAGGAGACAGGCCAGTACATCAGGAGACATGGAGGGGGCCGTAGGAGGGCAACAACCCAGCAGCAGGACCTCTACCTCCGCCTTTGTGCAAGGAGGAACAGGAGGAGCACTGCCAGAGCCCTGCAAAATGACCTCCAGCAGGCCACAAATGGGCATGTGTCTGCTCAAACGGTCAGAAACAGACTCCATGAGGGTGATATGAGGGCCCGACGTCCACAGGTGGGGGTTGTGCTTACAGCCCAACACCGTGCAGGACGTTTGGCATTTGCCAGAGAACACCAAGATTGGCAAATTCGCCACTGGCGCCCTGTGCTCTTCACAGATGAAAGCAGGTTCACACTGAGCACATGTGACAGACGTGACAGAGTCTGGAGACACCATGGAGAACGTTCTGCTGCCTGAAACATCCTCCAGCATGACCGGTTTGGCATTGGGTCAGTAATGGTGTGGGGTAGCATTTCTTTGGAGGGCCGCACAGCCCTCCATGTGCTCGCCAGAGGTAGCCTGACTGCCATTAGGTACCGAGATGAGATCCTCAGACCCCTTGTGAGACCATATGCTGGTGCGGTTGGCCCTGGGTTCCTCCTAATGAAAGACAATGCTAGACCTCATGTGGCTGGAGTGTGTCAGCAGTTCCTGCAAGACGAAGGCATTGATGCTATGGACTGGCCCGCCCGTTCCCCAGACCTGAATCCAATTGAGCACATCTGGGACATCATGTCTCGCTCTATCCACCAACGTCACGTTGCACCACAGACTGTCCAGGAGTTGGCAGATGCTTTAGTCCAGGTCTGGGAGGAGATCCCTCAGGAGACCGTCCGCCACCTCATCAGGAGCACAGGCGTTGTAGGGAGGTCATACAGGCACGTGGAGGCCACACACACTACTGAGCCTCATTTTGACTTGTTTTAAGGACATTACATCAAAGTTGGATCAGCCTGTAGTGTGTTTTTCCAGTTAAATTTTGAGTGTGACTCCAAATCCAGACCTCCATGGGTTGAAAAATTTGATTTCCATTTTTAATTTTTGTGTGATTTTGTTGTCAGCACATTCAACTATGTAAAGAACAAAGTATTTCAGAAGAATATTTAATTAATTCAGATCTAGGATGTGTTATTTTTGTGTTCCCTTTATTTTTTTGAGCAGTGTATAAATGGGTCCGATACAGAACCCTCATTGAAAAGGAAGTACTCCTGCAGAGACTGTGTGATCTCCGCGTGATAAGTAGGGATACTAAATAAAAAGGTATTATTCCTCCACACTGGGGCCGTTTGGTGCTGGTATTGGTCTTCTAAAGTAATCATGATGGGGGCATGGTCTGACCCACTGATAAGGCCAATTTCAGAGGTTGTGGTATGGTCCACCAAAAATAGGTCTATATGGGAAAAAATTGAGTAGTCTCTCTCGTGACTATGTTGTGCACGCCATAGGTCAATGAGGCCCTCAGAGTGGATAAAGGAGGATAGACCACTTGTAAAGCGTTTAGAAGAGTTGATAGAATCCAAGGAGGGGTCTATTATGGAATTGAAGTCCCCACATAAAAATTATCTTACCCTTTTTAAGTTTATGGACATGTCTCACTACTTTGTGTAGAAAAGATAGCTGACGCTCATTAGGAGCGTAGATGTTGACTAAGGTGTAAACAATATTGTTGATAGAACAAACCATAATAATTTATCTCCCACTCTGATCCATCTTTTGAGAGATGAGTGTAAAGGAGACTGAGTTCTTAATGGCTATGAAGACTCCCCTGGCTTTTTTGTAGTAGTGTGAATGGGTTATGTTAAGGAACAGACGGTGTTTGATTCGATGAGCATCATTATTTAAGAGATGGGACTCAATGCATTAAACGTCAGCCTCCAGGGTCAATGCCTCACTCCACACAAATGCCCTTTTTGAGGGCAGTAAAATCCCTTGACATTCAATGACATTATTTTGATCCCCATAATGTAGAGTGGCACCTCTTGATGAAAATGGGGCACTGCCTGAGAGAATCAATATAATGTGTCTTTAAACATTTTAAAAAGGTCAACAGAAAGAAACACAACCGGTGTAAAAACAGAAATAAAGACATAGTGATCAGAATGGTGTTACCCTTTTGGGGCTAGGTAGGGTAAAAGTTCTTGCAAGGAAGTCGAGAGTATAAAAGCTTTAAGATGGTCCAGCTACCATCAAGGAAAGTGAATAGGCAGCACCTGTGAAAAAAGCACAGCAGGGAAAGAAAACCTCCAAAACAAGAATATAAGACCCACCAGGACCCGCCATGTTTCTCCGCAAGAGGAACTTCGAAGGCGACAAAACCTGCAATAAAGGGTTATGAGGATTAGTTAGAGACTTTTTATAAAGCCTCTGTAAAGCTCATCAGTTCCTGCAGCTTTTTCTGTAGGACACCTGTTTCCATTCTTGTGGAATTAAGGGAAGAGTAGTGGAAGTCCCGGATTCTGGATGAGACAATGGGATTTTCCAGTCCTGGAGTAAGCATTTGCATTCCTCATGGGAGTGAACAACATGAAAGTGTCCATCTTTAGATATCAGTAGCTTTAAGGGGAATCCCCAATGATAAGCTATATTGGAATTGCGTAAGGACAATGTAATAGGCAGGAGAGTGTTCCTTTGTCTTAGGGTCATTGCAGACAGGTTGGCCAATATTTTTACTGACTGAAAAGGAGAGGGCAGGGTACCAGCTTTCCTGGCAGCAGACATTATAGATTCTTTCACATGAAAAAAGTGGATCCTCGCCAGGGTGTCAGGTCCTAGATGTTTTGGCCTTGGGACTCTCTGAGCCCGGTCTATAATAAGATTATGTTCTGTTAGCTCTGGCAGGAGTTTGCGAAAGAGCCTTTTTTTATGTAAGCAGACAGGTCTAGGGACAGCACATCTTCAGGTATGCCCCAAAACTTGATATTGTTTCTACGTGAACGATCTTCAAAGTCTGCCATCTTTCTTTTAATAGCCTCTACCTCCTCCACAATGTCATTATGGGCGTCTAGCAATATGTTCTGAGAAGTGGCGAATTCACCCATTTTTGTCTCCACATGCAAAACTCTATCCGCCATCTCCTGCATTCTAGCAGATACTGGGTGAATCACTGAGACAATATCTTGCTGTATAGAGGCTTTTAACGCCATTAACATCTGTTTTAGAGTCACCTCTGTGGGTGGCTTATCTGAGGTAGGGAAGCTAAAGAACGAGTCAGCTTGAGCATCAGAGTTTGTATAAATCCCTGAGGAGGCACTGACCTGTGAAATATCTGGGTTATCCAGCCTTGGCTTCTGCTTCTTAGGACTGCTAGACGGAGACACTGCAGTCTGCTCCTGCTGGGCGCCATGCTGAATGTCCACCCCTGGCAATGGTGGAGGCCTGACTTCTTCAGGCGTTGGAGGGAGTGAAGGTATGGAGGGCTCAAGGTAAGAGGGGGAATCCGGTCTCGGTGGCGGGGATAGGGATCCTGGGGATAGCGCAGGGGACATGCTGCGTATGGAGGCGGGAGACGTGGCCTTGCAGTGGGAGTCAGCGCCATCTTTGCTTTTCGCCTTCTTGAAGAAAGACTCCAGGTTTGCGCTGTTGAACCTTGGTAGGATCTGCTTGTTCTTCCCCGTGATGTCAGGGAGAGATTTAGGCGGTGAGGCCGTTAGATAGGAGCGTCCAGGCAAAGGTTTTTCTGAGAAGAAGTCGCTGTGGTGCAGGAGCTGCTCACTCACGCGACCATTACCCTCGGCAGCCAAGCCACGCCCCCGTAAGATACTTTTTAAAAGTATTTTTTTTTGCCATGTATGGTTGATCAACCGCCAATAATTGAACAAAATATAAAACAATATGTGTGGAAACAAATAAAAAACCTCCTAAATAATTAGAGCCACACAAATGACAATACAAGAATACATCTTTATTAAATCATCCAAAAAGGACATCATATACATAATCATAAGCAATAATGATAAAACCTTGTGAAAATTGCTATGAAATGGAAGAAAGCCCTCCCCACATAAACTGGAGTCAATAGGGTATATATGCTGCCCCAATGGTCGCTGTAAACAACATGGTTTAACACGGGGTTCCAAATACAGTATATGCCAACAGGCTGAATGAGCCGTACATAGAAAATAACACCCCGATCCACCAATTAAGGGAACCTGTCACCTCCCAAAACCATCCCAAGCTGTCAGCAGTACCTGCGTGTAGCCAGCAGTGTGTTTCTGATGATGTCTTTCTTCCTGAAGGCAGATGCAGCAAAAGTACTGAAAACGTTGTTTTATCCCCTGCCCGGCGCGCTTCTCCACACATGCTTGAAGTCAAGGAGGCAGCAGCCTCCTTGCTTCAAGTCACAGTAACCACGCCCCCTTCCCTGTGACTGACAGCGCTTATGCACGAGAGTTCGGCTGCATTTGCCGAACAGCCAGCTGTCAGTCACAGCGAAGGTACAGGGAAGGAGGTGTGGTTACCGTTACTTGAAGCAAGGAGTTTGCTGCCTCCTTGACTTCAAGCATGTGTGGAGAAGCGTGCCGGGCAGGGGATAAAAAAACGTTTTCAGTACTTTTGCCGCCTCTGCCTTCAGGAAGAAAGGCCTCATTAGAAACACACTGCTGGCTACACGCAGGTACTGCTGGCAGCTTGGGATGGTTTTGGGAGGTGACAGATTCCCTTTAAACAGTATATTAAGCAACTAGCAGTAGGGGAGACAGTAAATATGCCACACCGCTAATATGCAATCAGTATATTAATACCATCATCTGTACATTAGAAACAAATGCTTCTTGATGTGTGGCGGATTGACATCTTACTTTTCCTATAGATTGACATTGGAAATGCCAATGGGGAACTGAACGTTCGGGCCACCCCTTTTTTTAGAGTAAATCTTTTTTATTGGTATTTTCAATGGTTGGCAAGTTGAGCCATATTTTGCAAAATTAGAAAACATAACAATGTACGCTACGCCTATACAATAGGCTTGCTGAAAAAACATTTGTATACATCAATGGTTTGCAGTTTGCATAATAGTATAAGAGTAGGGTCCTCAACATTTGGACCTTAATATCAAAATATAAAAGGGTAAAGAGGGGAGAGGGAAGACCAGGAGGGAAAGAGGGGGAAGTGAGGTAGTCTAACCTCAGTTTGTCTTGATTCAAAGGGCCCTTCTACCTTGTTCATGTTGCTATGCTCAAGTTTCAATTCAGGCCTAGGGATCTTCTATGGTTCAGGTTGAGTAGTTAGAGTTATTGAGCCATGGGCTCCAGGTGAGTAGCCTAGATTTTAGGGGTATAATCGTGTAGGGTACTAGACTTTCATACCTACAGGATTTGTTAATCTCTAAAATAACCTCTGCTATATTTGGCGAAACTGTTTGTTTCCAATAACGTGTGATAACCAATTTAGCACTAAGTAGGATGTGTCTAACTAGGTTCCTGCTTTCAGGGGGGATATTGTGTATGCCTAAAAATAAAAGAGCCAGTTCAGAACGGGGGTCAACAACCTGGGAGGTTATCTCCGTGATCAGATCAAAAACACTGCGCCAGCATGGGGTAAGTGTGGGGCATGTCCATAATATATGGAGTAATGAGCCTTTAGCTCCACATTCTCTCCAACATTGTGGGGAGGATGAAGGGTAAATTCTGCTTAGTCTCTGTGGAGTGAAGTACCAATGCAAGAGGGTCTTCAGCCCTGCTTCGTAGTGGGAGACACATTTGAAATTGGATGTTAGGAATCTAATAGCTTGAGACCAATGTGTATCTAGAAAGGTTTCCCCCAACTCGGTTTCCCATTTTTTGATAGGTAAAGTTTTGGTAAAAGTAGCCTTTTCCCCCAGAACATCATACACATAACGCGTAGTATGCTTTTTAAAAAGAGACGGAGAGTGGAACAGTCTCCATATATCGGAATTTATGGAGGGTGGGCTTTGTCTGATCTTGGCAATGAAATGTCTGATTCTAAGGAAGTTATAGAATTCTGTATGCGGCAACGTGAACAGGCGATGGATGGATTCAAAGGGGAGAAGACAGCCATTCGACATAATCTGAGAGACAGAAGTGATTCCCCTCTCTCGCCAGACCGTCAAGTTGATGTCAGGGACAGTCAGTTCTATTGTTTCTAAAGTGGCTTGTGGGAGGAGAGTGGCCACTTTATCACTCTGTATTTTATGTATGGAAGACCACAGGCTGCTAACTAGTCTTATCGTCAATAGACCTCCACTAGGCCCTGTTGAACTCCACAATAGATGGATCAGGTAATCCTTCAATGAAGCTCTTTTTATGGTGTGTTGTTCAATCTGGATCCAGGCCTTATTGTCATCCGGGGACCACTATTCACGGGCAAAGGAGAGCGCCACTGCTTGAAAATAATCTCTAATATCTGGGAGGCCTAGTCCGCCCGCTTGCTTCTTTTTGAATAATAGTGTCCGTGCTACTCTCGGCTTGGTCGGACCCCAAATGTATCTACCCAAGGTCATCTGTGCTTTTTTAAAGAATGTCATAGGGATTGGGATTGGGAGGGCTCTAAATATGTAAATAAATTTGGGGAGTGTCATCATTTGAAAAGATGCCACTCTACCTACCCAGGATAAAGCCTTCATAGAAAAGCTGTTAAGGTCTTTTATCAGGGTATCAAGAAGGGGGAGATAATTTCTATTGTAAAGTAAGGAGCAAGGAAAGGTTATCTTGACACCTAGGTATGGGATTTCAGAAGTTTGCCAGTCTAAGTCTTGGGAGGATTTCAGGGAGGCGACCTCATCTGGCGGAATATTGATAGGTAAGGCTTGAGATTTGGCGTTATTTATTTTATAGTAGGAAAAGGACCCATATTGTGAGATAATATCTAGAGCAGCGTCCAACGAGTTACTGGGGTTGGTTAACGTAAGGATGATGTCATCCGCATAGAGTGTGATCTTGTGGGATCTGCCTCCTATTTCCATTCTGGCTATTGAAGGTGAGTTTCTTATGGATTGAGCTAGGGGTTCCAATGCCAAGATAAACAATAAGGGGGATAGGGGGCATCCTTGTCTGGTTCCATTAGTAATTTTAAACGGATCTGACACTACACCATTAACCCAGACTTTCGCGGATGGAGATGAATATAAGCTAGAGATAGTCTGCAGAATCTGTCCTGTGAAACCCATCTGACGGAGAGCAAAAAATGTGTAGTCCCAATGCAGGCGGTCAAATGCCTTTTCCGCATCTAATGTAATCGCAAGCATTGGGAGGCTATGTATTTCAGCATAATTAAATAAGTCAACGATCCTTCTAGTGTTGTCAGACGCTAGTCAGCCATTCACAAAACCAGTTTGGTCGGGGTGAATCAGAGAGGGGAGGAGTGGAGCTAATCTATTGGCAATAATTTTTGCGAAAAATTTTTTTTTCTGGTTTCGGAATAGTGACTATAAGTGCTTCCAACATGTCTGAGGTAAAAGGATGACCTTCTTGCACTAATTGAAATATTTCAAGCATGTAGGGAGCAAGAGTGCTCTGGAAGTGGCGAAAATATTCATTAGAGAGTCCATCCGGACCTGGGGACTTACCTATCTTAAGAGATTTGATAACTTTGTTAATTTCAGCTAGCGAGATTTGTGCATTGAGGGAATGCAAATGTGTTTGAGAGAGAGTCGGGAGAGATGCGTGGGTGAGGAAATTCTCCACCAAAGTAGAGTAGTCGCCGGGAAGAGGAGTGGTCTCCTTCAAATTATAAAGCGACTGGTAATACAATTTAAATTGGTTAGCAATCTCTCGGGGGTCTGTCAGTTTTGCTTTATTCTCGGGATGTAACAGATGTGGAATTTTAGATTTTGATTGTTGAGATTTTAGTTGTTGTGCTAGAAGTCTGCCAGCTTTATTGCTTTGGTGATAGTATTTAGAGCGGAGCCTTAAGAGAGACTTATGATAGTTTTGAAGAAGTAGGCTACTAAGCTTGTTACGTGTTTCTCTAAGCTCATTGGAGCACTGATATGTTGGGGCCGGTTTATTAGTTGCCTCCAGTCTGGCGATACATTCTAAGGTTTGTGTAATGTCCTGTTCTCTGCGTTTCCTCACAATAGAGTTCAGTTTGATTAGAGAGCCTCGTATATATGCTTTATGGGCTTGCCATAAGATAAATTTATTAGAAACCGAACCATTATTAAATTGGAAGTATTCATTTAACTGTGTAGAAAGCTCAGAGATATGGGTTGGGTTATTGAAGAGAAATGTATTATTCCTCCAAATAGGGGGTCTAGTGGATTGAAACTGTTCTTCTAGAGTGATAGTAATCGGGGCATGGTCAGACCATTTAATGAGGCCAATATCAGTTGAAATAGTATGAAGTAAGATTGTGTGGTCTACCATAAACATGTCTATTCTTGAGTAAGACAGGTGTATTGGAGAGAAAAAGGTATAGTCTCTCTCAAGGCTGTGTTGCGCTCTCAACACGTCCGTGAGACCCTCAGATTGCAGGAAAGTGGCAACTCCCGCGTCAGAGCGTCTGGCGGAAAATGAGGAATCGATATTGGGATGCAGAACAGTATTGAAATCCCCGCATACAATCAATTTCCCTTGTTTAAGTCTGTTCACATTGCGCACCAGTTTATGTAAAAAAGCTAGCTGGTGTGAATTGGGGGCATATAGGTTAACAAGCGTATATGTAATATTATTGATGGAGCAGACTAGGATAATATATCGACCTTGTGGGTCAATTTTAGATTTGATGTGAGTGTAGGCGACAGTGTTTTTTATCGCAATCAGGGTACCTCTCTTTTTCTTGTTACAATGTGAATGCAGGACCTCAGGAAATAGGCGATGCGCACTCTGTCAGCATCTGCTTGTAGTAGGTGAGTCTCCTGAATACACAAAACATCAACATTGGCTGTTAAAGCTTCTTTCCACATATAAGACCTTTTCTGAGGGCAGTTCAAGCTTTTAACATTAAGGGACATGATTTTAAGACCCATGATGTCAAGAGGAAGCTACCAATTCAGATTTTGGTGTGAGAACACCGTACTAGAATTCAATATCAATGAGGCAGGGACTGCTGGCACTTGTGGTACAAAAACGAGGGGAAGAGAGGGAGGAGAGAGGGAGGGAGGAAAGAATAACAAACAACGAATGTAGCTTAAGTATTCGTCTAAGGCTTAGTAGGTATTGAACAAGACAGATATAACCGTCTAGGTGAAGACAGGGCGAAAGTTCAACACTAGATTGAGGTAAATTCAAAAGGGTGATGGTGACAGAGGGACCTGCACCCACTTATATGGACTCTGCTGGTTTAGCGCCCGAACATAAAAACACAGGGAGTCCCAATATGGTGAGGAACAAAGCTATTCAGCTCCATTGAAAAGTTCTTATTTACTGGGCTCCAGGGTTCAGCTCTCCATTATAAGTGGATCCTCAGAAGCTTTGGTGGTGGGGTCAGTTCCCACATTGCTGGAGGACAGTGGAATCTGCCAGAGATGAAGTAATTGCTTTCCTTCTTCCAGGGTTTTGATGGTGTGCGTTTGTCCATTCTTACGGATGAGGATCTTTAGAGGATAGCCCCATTTGTATGGAAAGTCATTATCCCTGAGGGCTGTTGTGATAGGTTGAAGTGCTCTGCGTCGACGGAGGGTGACCATAGAGAGGTCTGTGAATAGTTTAATCTTCTGATACGGCGCAGGCAGTGCAGTTTTATTTCTTGCTGCAGCCATGATTGCTTCTTTGGTATGGAAGAAGTGAATACGCGCCAAAGTATCACGCGGTATATTAGGGCCCAGATGTGGAGGTTTGGGTAGCCTGTGTGCTCTATCAATGATCATATCCGGGATTGGGATCTGTGGCAATAGAGCTTTTATTAGCCCTTTGAGATACGTTTGCAGATCTTGTGGGGCTACATCCTCAGGAATACCCCTAAATTTGACATTGTTCCGTCTGGAACGGTCCTCTAGATCCGCCATTTTCCATTTAATGGCCTCCAGCTCATCAGCCATGGCGTTATGGGCATCGATTATGGCGTTTTGTGATTCGGCAAATTCGCCCATTTTCACCTCCACATGCTGCACTTTATCTTCTGTGGTTTGCAGCCTGGCAGATAGAGGGTTAATCAGTCCTGCTATGTCTGCCTGCAGGGAAGATTTCAGGGCAAGAAGCATGTTCTTAAGCGAATCCTCAGTGACTGGCTTATCTGAGGTAGGGAGTGATTGAAATGGGTCCAGGGGCGCAGTAATATGCGGGGTGTACTCACTCAGTTGCCGCTGAATCATTTGCTGGCGTTGGAGGCTGAGCGGCTGCTCCTGCTGCGCCAGGGAACGGGCGCCATCTTGGATCCCCTGTATGCTGTGCTGCAGGACTCTGGCTTCCTCTGGAGTCGGTGGAAGCGACGGGGGAGACACATGCAACAGGTCAGTACTACCTGGTAGAATCGGTGGGGAGGGTGAGCGGGCTGTGAGCGCTGGTGACATCGCGCTAATGGGGGATCCAAATGCCGGCCTGTCTGTACCCTCGGCGCCATCTTTAGACCGTCCCAGTCAAAGTAATTTTCAAGATTCCCATCCTGCAGCTTTTGCAGGTGCTTCCTCGATTTCCCCATTGTGACTGCAGAGGAGTAGAGCATCTGGGAAGGTAGGAGATTGAAGCTTTTGCAGTGGATAGTAACGAGCAGGCTAGATTATAGTTGCTGAGGTGCAGGAGCTCTTCACTCAAGCAGCCATCTCGTTCGGCAGCCTATCCACGCCCCCCGGGCCACCCCTTTTTTTGATAAATAAGGAAAGATGGATGGTTGATGTAATCTTTTGAATTTGTATTATTGCTCTAGTTGGGCTGAGATACATAGATATTGTTGCTGTTAATATGTGAACATTGTATGCACCAGCTACCATAGAATATATGTTGATTTTTCCCTATGTGTATGTTTATAATTGTGGCATATATGTATAACACTTTCTTTTTTAATAATTCTCCCATTGTGGCATTTTAGATATATGTTGTTTATAATAACTTTATGTTTGAGTTAATTCACTTAATCACTGGGCACTTCATTCACAATGCACGTCACCTCACTCTGCATGTATCACTTATCATTCACTATTTACACTTCTTTATTTTTTCTTATTTATTTTTGTGTATATTATGTTTACTTGTATTGAACACAATATTTTATGCTCAATACGATTACACAGGTTTATTAATCCATGGTCTATATGAATATATTACTGTATTTTATTCACTTTTACTGATATGTATATATAATGTATTTATTTCACAATTTTATGTCTGATTATGACTGACACATCATAATGGGTAGACACTCTCTCAATTTTAATGAAATGATTAGTTTAGTCCATATTGTCTCTAAGTAAGAAGGTGTTCCATTATTATAATCCTGTTATATATAATTTTTTACATTTTTCACATTGTACAAAGTTATGTCTGCAGCGACATATATCTGAACAACTAGTTTAGGTCTTTATCTCTTTCCTTGAAGTGCTGCAGGCTGCATGATATCTATATAATCTCTATTAGATCATATGTGTACTTGCAAC
Source organism: Bufo bufo (assembly GCF_905171765.1). NCBI lineage: Eukaryota > Metazoa > Chordata > Amphibia > Anura > Bufonidae > Bufo > Bufo bufo. Next base: position 457,099,742 of record NC_053389.1, read on the forward strand.
ACGTTGACATGGCAACCTTGTGGTTGGCACCTTCTTTGTATATAGATCACATAATGCGATCATATGGGTGAGTCACATGACAACCTGACACCTCTTGGGTAGTCTCCTGATAGTATTAATCACATGAGCGATCATGTGAGGGTGTGATGTGACGCACATTGGGCAGGTCCCGGTTAGTACCTTCCTTACACACAGATCACATTGCGATCATGTGCAAGAGTCATGTGATGTTCCGTGGGCAGGTCCTGGATGTTACATTGTGTGATTTCCATCATGCTGTGACGGCTGATGCGTTCCACATGTGAGGGATAATGAACTTGATAGCATCATTAGTAAGGGTATATATACACTGCGTGCAGAATTATTAGGCAAATGAGTATTTTGACCACATCATCCTCTTTATGCATGTTGTCTTACTCCAAGCTGTATAGGCTCGAAAGCCTACTACCAATTAAGCATATTAGGTGATGTGCATCTCTGTAATGAGAATGGGTGTGGTCTAATGACATCAACACCCTATATTAGGTGTGCATAATTATTAGGCAACTTCCTTTCCTTTGGCAAAATGGGTCAAAAGAAGGACTTGACAGGCTCAGAAAAGTCAAAAATAGTGAGATATCTTGCAGAGGGATGCAGCACTCTTAAAATTGCAAAGCTTCTGAAGCGTGATCATCGAACAATCAAGCATTTCATTCAAAATAGTCAACAGGGTCGCAAGAAGCGTGTGGAAAAACCAAGGCGCAAAATAACTGCCCATGAACTGAGAAAAGTCAAGCGTGCAGCTGCCAAGGTGCCACTTGCCACCAGTTTGGCCATATTTCAGAGCAGCAACATCACTGGAGTGCCCAAAAGCACAAGGTGTGCAATACTCAGAGACATGGCCAAGGTAAGAAAGGCTGAAAGACGACCACCACTGAACAAGACACACAAGCTGAAACATCAAGACTGATTTTTCTAAGGTTTTATGGACTGATGAAATGAGAGTGAGTCTTGATGGGCCAGATGGATGGGCCTGTGGCTGGATTGGTAAAGGGCAGAGAGCTCCAGTCCGACTCAGACGTCAGCAAGGTGGAGGTGGAGTACTGGTTTGGGCTGGTATCATCAAAGATGAGCTTGTGGGGCCTTTTCGGGTTGAGGATGGAGTCAAGCTCAACTCCCAGTCCTACTGCCAGTTTCTGGAAGACACCTTCTTCAAGCAGTGGTACAGGAAGAAGTCTGCAGCAAGAAAAACATGATTTTCATGCAGGACAATGCTCCATCACACGCGTCCAAGTACTCCACAGCGTAGCTGGCAAGAAAGGGAATAAAAGAAGAAAATCTAATGACATGGCCTCATTGTTCACCTGATCTGAACCCCATTGAGAACCTGTGGTCCATCATCAAATGTGAGAATTACAAGGAGGGAAAACAGTACACCTCTCTGAACAGTGTCTGGGAGGCTGTGGTTGCTGATGCACGCAATGTTGATGGTGAACAGATCAAAACACTGACAGAATCCATGGATGGCAGGCTTTTGAGTGTCCTTGCAAAGAAAGGTGGCTATATTGGTCACTGATTTGTTTTTGTTTTGTTTTTGAATGTCAGAAATGTATATTTGTGAATGTTGAGATGTTATATTGGTTTCACTGGTAAAAATAAATAATTGAAATGGGTATATATTTGTTTTTTGTTAAGTTGCCTAATAATTATGCACAGTAATAGTCACCTGCACACACAGATATCCCCCTAAAATAGCTAAAACTAAAAACAAACTAAAAACTACTTCCAAAAATATTCAGCTTTGATATTAATGAGTTTTTTGGGTTCATTGAGAACATGGTTGTTGTTCAATAATAAAATTAATCCTCAAAAATACAACTTGCCTAATAATTCTGCACTCCCTGTAGGTGGCTTGAAGATGTGGTTAGACATGGACCCTGAATAAGTGCGTCTGTGAAACGTACGTCGGGTCTTGGCTCTCCTTACACTGGTTCGTATAGTAAAGTTTTGATCTATTGTGTGCCCTGCTATGGCTTAAGTATTGCTGCATGTTTTTTCAGGGGTAGATTGGTGATTGTGCTGACTATATGGTGTGTTCTTACACCATGTGTATCTCCCACTTGGGATTCATGATACTTCCATTATTGGAATGTCAGCTTCATATCTCCCATTGAACACATGTTATAACATATGATAACATCATGGTATTGATATACTGATGGCATATTAGCGGTGTGGCATATTTACTGTCTCCCCTACTGCTGGCTGCTTAATACACTTTTTTTTTTTTTTATAAATCTTTATTGTTTTTTAACATCATACAAATCTGTTTAACAATCTCTTATCTTCAACATTCTATTTACCAACCCCACCTCCCTTATTCCTTAGCTGCAAAAAAATAAATAAAAAATTACTTCCATGTCTCCTCTCTCACCGCTTCACCCCACCGGCTCCAGCTCATATTACCCATCCACTCCCTAGGAGTTCACTGTATTAGGCATTTCTGCCATATTCTGGCGAATCTATGTTTTTTCTTAGTATTTGCCAGATGAAATTCCTCTCTGGTAAGTGAGGTTCTAGTGAGCTTTTCCCATTCCCTAACCGTGGGGACAGCACTACTCCCCCAATACCCAACAATACATTTCCTAGCTTGAAAAAGGAGTTTAGAAGCTATTTCTCGATGTTGGGGGGTGTCTAATTTATCCATCACCCCCAATATACAGTGAGGAACAGAAGTATTTGAACACCCTGCGATTTTGCAGGTTCTCCCACTTAGAAATCATGGAGGGGTCTGAAATTCATATTGTAGGTGCATTCCCACTCTGAGAGACAGAATAAATAAAAAACAATCAGGAAATCACATTGTATGATTTTTAAAGAATTTATTTGTCTTGCACTGCTGAACATAAGTATTTGAACACCTAAGAAACAGCAAGAATTTTGGCTCTCAAAGACCTGTTACTGTGCCTTTAAAAAGTCCACCTCTACTCCACTCATTAATCTAACTTAGTAGCACCTGTCTGAGCTCTTTAAAGACACCTGTCCACCCCACAGTCAGTCAGACGCCAACTACTACCATGGGCAAGACCAAAGAGCTGTCAAAAGACACCAGAGACAAAATTGTGGACCTCCACAAGGCTGGAAAGGGCTACGGGGCAATTGCCAAGCAGCTTGGTGAAAATAGATCAACTGTTGGAGCAATTGTTAGAAAATGGAAGAGGCTAAAGACGACTGTCAGTCTTCCTCGGACTGGGGCTCCATGCAAGATCTCACCTCGTGGGGTATCACTGATGATAAGAAAGGTGAGGAATCAGCCCAGAACTACAAGGGAGGAGCTGGTCAATGACATGAGGAGAGCTGGGACCACAGTTTCAAAGGTCACTGTCGGTAGAACACTACGCCGTCATGGTTCCAAATCATGCATTGCACAGTAGGTTCCCCTGCTCAAGTCATCACATGTCCAGGCCCGTCTGAAGTTTGCCAATGACCATCTGGATGATCCAGAGGAGGCATGGGAGAAAGTCATGTGGTCAGATGAGACCAAAGTAGAACTTTTTGGTCTAAACTTCACTCGTCGTGTTTGGAGGAAAAAGAAGGATGAGTTGCATCCCAAGAACACCATCCGTACTGTGAAGCATGGGGTGGTAACATCATGCTTTGGGGGTGCTTTTCTGTGAAGGGGACAGGACGACTGCACTGTATTAAGGAAAGGATGAAAAGGGCCATTTATTGTGAGATATTGAGCAACAATCTCCTTCCCTCAGTCAGAGCATTGAAGATGGGTTGTGGCTGGGTCTTTCAACATGACAACGACCCGAAGCACACAGCCAGGATAACCAAGGAGTGGCTCCGTAAGAAGCATATCAAGGTTCTGAAGTGGCCTAGCCAGTCTCCAGACCTAAATCAAATAGAACATCTTTAGAGGGAGCTGAAACTCTGTGTTGCTCAGCCCCGAAACCTGACAGATATAGAGGAGATCTGTGTGGAGGAGTGGGCCACAATCCCTGTTGCAGTGTGTGCAAACCTGGTTAAGAACTACAGGAAACGTTTGACCTCTGTAATTGCAAAGAAAGGCTTCTGTACCAAGTATTAACACTGATTTTCTCAGGTGTTCAAATACTTATGTTCAGCAGTGCAAGACAAATACATTCTTTAAAAACCATACAATGTGATTTCCTGTTTTTTTTTATATTTTATTCTATCTTTCAGAGTGGGAATGCACCTACAATGTGAATTTCAGACCCCTCCATGATTTCTAAGTGGGAGAACTTGCAAAATCGCAGGGTGTTCAAATACTACGGTTCCTCACTGTACATACAGTTGCAAGAAAAAGTGAACCCTTTGGAATTATATGGTTTTCTGCACAAATTGGTCACAAAATGTGATCTGATCTTCATCTAATTCACAACAATAGACAATCACAGTCTGCTTAAACTAATAACACACAAAGAATTAAATGTTACCATGTTTTATTGAACACACCATGTAAACATTCACAGTGCAGGTGGAAAAAGTATGTGAACCCTTGGATTTAATAACTGGTTGAACCTCCTTTGGCAGCAATAACTTCAATCAAACGTTTCCTGTAGTTGCAGATCAGACGTGCACAACGGTCAGGAGTAATTCTTGACCATTCCTCTTTACAGAACTGTTTCAGTTCAGCAATATTCTTGGGATGTTTGGTGTGAATCACTTTCTTGAGGTCATGCCACAGCATCTCAATCGGGTTGAGGTCAGGACTATGACTGGGCCACTCCAGAAGGCGTATTTTCTTCTGTTTAAACCATTCTGTTGTTGACTTACTTCTATGCTTTGGGTCGTTGTCCTGTTGCAACACCCATCTTCTGTTGAGCTTCAGCTGGTGGATAGATGGCCTTAAGTTCTCCTGCAAAATGTCTTGATAAACTTGGGAATTCATTTTTCCTTCGATGATAGCAATCCGTCCAGGCCCTGACGCAGCAAAGCAGCCCCAAACCATGATGCCCCCACCACCATATTTCACAGTTGGGATGAGGTTTTGATGTTGGTGTGCTGTGCCTCTTTTTCTCCACACATAGTGTTGTGTGTTTCTTCCAAACAACTCAACTTTGGTTTCATCTGTCCACAGAATATTTTGCCAGTACTGTTGTGGAACATCCAGGTGCTCGTGTGCAAACTGTAAACGTGCAGCAATGGTTTTTTTGGACAGCAGTGGCTTCCTCTGTGGTATCCTCCCATGAAATCCATTCTTGTTTAGTGTTTTACGTATCGTAGATTCGCTAACAGGGATGTTAGCATATGCCAGAGACTTTTGTAAGTCTTTAGCTGACACTCTAGGATTCTTCTTCACCTCATTGAGCAGTCTGCGCTGTGCTCTTGCAGTCATCTTTACAGGACAGCCACTCCTAGGGAGAGTAGCAGCAGTGCTGAACTTTCTCCATTTATAGACAACTTGTCTTACCGTGGACTGATGAACAGCAAGGCTTTTGGAGATACTTTTATAACCCTTTCCAGCTTTATGCAAGTCAACAATTCTTAATCGTAGGTCTTCTGAAGGCTCTTTTGTGTGAGGCATCATTCACATCAGGCAATGCTTCTTGTGAAAAGAAAACCCAGAACTGGTGTGTGTTTTTTATAGGGCAGGGCAGCTGTAACCAACACCTCCAATCTCATCTCATTGATTAGACTCCAGTTGGCTGACACCTTACTCCAATTAGAACTTGGAGATGTCATTAGTCTAGGGGTTCACATACTTTTTCCACCTGCACTGTGAATGTTTGCATGGTGTGTTCAATAAAAAACATGGTAGCATTTATTCTTTGTGTGTTATTAGTTTAAGCAGACTGTGATTGTCTATTATTGTGACTTAGATGAAGATCAGATCACATTTTATGACCAATTTGTGCAGAAATCCATATAATTCCAAAGGGTTCACATACTTTTTCTTGCAACTGTATCTCAAATTGTATGGGGATTTTGAACCAATGGTATTGCTCTATTCTGTCGTTTACCTTTCCCAGAACTCTTGAATCTTTCTACATGTCCAGAGTATATGGACATCGTCCGCACCTACCGCCCTGCATTTTAAACAGCTAAAAACTTTCGGTTTATAACACTTCATTAATATCTTAGGGGAGTAGTAAAGTCGGTACAGTATATTAAATTGGGTAATCCTATAAGAAAAATTCTTGGAGACCCTGTTTTTTTCCTGTATTGCCAACTCCCAAAACTCTTCAGACTGGAGGTTCATAGCGTTTTGCCATTTGTACATTAAGCTATTGACTGCTCTTTTCTTAGTCTTTTGATGTAACAAACATTCATATATTTTAGAAACTAATTTCCCCCCTACTGTTAGTTTGGAGATATTCATTAGTGGCTGTGGAAGGGTATCGATTTGAATACCTTTTCCTACCAACGATCGCAATGCTTGTTTTAACTGTAAGTAGAAAAACCTCGGTTTTACGTTACCCAGTCCATACTTCTTTTTAAGGCCATCATATTATATTATATCCCCCTGTCTCCATACCTGGCCTAGTTTGTAGACGTCATGTTGCCACCAAATTTTCTGTTCGATAGCCTTTAATTCTATAAAATGGGTATTTCCCCACATTATGGTGTCAACATAGCGTTCAACCCGGGTCCACAATGCTCTTACTTCCTTCCAAACCCTGTTCATCAACTCAAATAACGGTATCTTCCTACCTTCCTGTTGTACCAAGACACCCGCTTCTATTAACTGGAAGATAGTACACTTATCTAACCTAACATTTATTCCTGCAATCATAGGCTTATATCTTTGCATATTACTCCATGTTATCATGTTTTTTATATGTACTTTTATCCTTGGTTTCTTCCCTCGCCATATCAAATCCATTAAAAGACTAGCTATTATTTTTAAAAAAAATTGGGGGATTATTACCGGTGAGTTCCACATAATATAATTCAGGGAAGGTAGTAAACACATTTTCACTAAAGAAATACGACCTGCCATCGAGACATGTAGTCTTTTCCATACATTTATTTTCCTCCTAATTTCCTGTATTTTGGGGACCACATTCAACTGAACATAGTCCTTAGGATTTGGGGTTATTTGAATGCCCAGATATTTAAGGGGTTCATTAAGCTTCTTAATTTCCAGTGATCCTGGTATTAAATTGTTCAGCGTATCAATTGGGACACAAGCCGATTTAGTCCAGTTTATATTGAGCCCAGAATGTTTACCATACTGTTCAAATACCTGGAAAATCTTCATAAGTGATCTACAGTACAGACCAAAAGTTTGGACACACCTTCTCATTCAAAGAGTTTTCTTTATTTTCATGACTATGAAAATTGTAGATTCACACTGAAGGCATGAAAACTATGAATTAACACATGTGGAATTATATACATAAACAAGTGTGAAACAACTGAAAATATGTCATATTCTACAAACCGGATTCCAAAAAAGTTGGGACACTAAACAAATTGTGAATAAAAACTGAATACAATGATGTGGAGAGGGCAAATGTCAATATTTTATTTGTAATAGAACGTAGATGACAGATCAAACGTTTAATCCGAGTAAATGTATCATTTTAAAGGAAAAATACGTTGATTCCAATTTTCACGGTGTCAACAAATCCCCAAAAAGTTGGGACAAGTAGCAATAAGAGGCTGGAAAAAGTAAATTTGAGCATAACGAAGAGCTGGAAGACCAATTAACACTAATTACGTCAATTGGCAACATGATTGGGTATAAAAAGAGCTTCTCAGAGTGGCAGTGTCTCTCAGAAGCCAAGATGGGTAGAGGATCACCAATTCCCACAATGTTGCGCAGAAAGCAATATCAGAAAGGTCTATCATCATCAATTGTGCATAACATCATCCGAAGATTCAGAGAATTTGGAACAATCTCTGTGCGTAAGGGTCAAGGCCGTAAAACCATACTGGATGCCCGTGATCTCCGGGCCCTTAAACGACACTGCACCACAAACAGGAATGCTACTGTAAAGGAAATCACAGAATGGGCTCAGGAATACTTCCAGAAACCATTGTCAGTGAACACAATCCACCGTGCCATCCACCGTTGCCAGCTGAAACTCTACAGTGCAAAGGAGAAGCCATTTCTAAGCAAGATCCACAAGCTCAGGCGTTTTCACTGGGCCAGAGATCATTTAAAATGGAGTGTGGCAAAATGGAAGACTGTTCTGTGGTCAGACGAGTCACGATTCGAAGTTCTTTTTGGAAATCTGGGACGCCATGTCATCCGGACCAAAGAGGACAAGGACAACCCAAGTTGTTATCAACGCTCAGTTCAGAAGCCTGCATCTCTGATGGTATGGGGTTGCATGAGTGCGTGTGGCATGGGCAGCTTGCATGTCTGGAAAGGCACCATCAATGCAGAAAAATATATTCAGGTTCTAGAACAACATATGCTCCCATCCAGACGTCATCTCTTTCAGGGAAGACCCTGCATTTTTCAACAAGATAATGCCAGACCACATTCTGCATCAATCACAACATCATGGCTGCGTAGGAGAAGGATCCGGGTACTGAAATGGCCAGTCTGCAGTCCAGATCTTTCACCTATACAGAACATTTGGCGCATCATAAAGAGGAAGGTGCAACAAAAAAGGCCCAAGACGATTGAACAGTTAGAGGCCTGTATTAGACAAGAATGGGAGAGCATTCCTATTTCTAAACTTGAGAAACTGGTCTCCTCGGTCCCCAGACGTCTGTTGAGTGTTGTAAGAAGAAGGGGAGATGCCACACAGTGGTGAAAATGGCCTTGTCCCAACTTTTTGGGGATTTGTTGACACCATGAAATTCTGATTCAACATATTTTTCCCTTAAAATGGTACATTTTCTCAGTTTAAACTTTAGAAGTTGGCACCTCCACATCATTGCATTCAGTTTTTATTCACGATTTGTATAGTGTCCCAACTTTTTTGGAATCCGGTTTGTAGGTTCTTCAAAGTAGCCACCTTTTGCTTTGATTACTGCTTTGCACACTCTGGGCATTCTCTTGATGAGCTTCAAGGGGTAGTCCCCTGAAATGGTTTTCACTTCACAGGTGTGCCCTGTCAGGTTTAATAAGTGGGATTTCTTGACTTATAAATGGGGTTGGGACCATCAGTTGCATTGAGAAGTCAGGTGGATACACAGCTGATAGTCCTACTGAATAGACTGTTAGAATTTGTATTATGCCAAGAAAAAAGCAGCTAAGTAAAGAAAAACGAGTGGCCATCATTACTTTAAGAAATGAAGGTCAGTCAGTCAGCCGAAAAATTGGGAAAACTTTGAAAGTAAGGGCTATTTGACCATGAAGGAGAGTGATGGGGTGCTGCGCAAGATAACCTGGCCTCCACAGTCACCGGACCTGAACCCAATCGAGATGGTTTGGGGTGAGCTGGACCGCAGAGTGAAGGCAAAAGGGCCAACAAGTGCTAAGCATCTCTGGGAACTCCTTCAAGACTGTTGGAAGACCATTTCAGGGACTACCTCTTGAAGCTCATCAAGAGAATGCCAAGAGTGTGCAAAACAGTAATCAAAACAAAAGGTGGCTACTTTGAAGAACATAGAATATGAAATATTTTCAGTAGAGTTGAGCGATACCTGGATGTTCGGGTTCGAGAAGTTCGGCCGACCCGAACTTCGTCCCGAACCCGAACCCCGTTGAAGTCAATGGGGACCCGAACTTTTCGGCACTAAAAAGGCTGTAAAACAGCCCAGGAAAGAGCTAGAGTGCTGCAAAAGGCAGCAACATGTAGGTAAATCCCCTGCAAACAAATGTGGATAGGGAAATGAATTAAAATAAAAATTAAAAAAATAAAAATTAACCAATATCAATTGGACAGAGGTCCCATAGCAGAGAATCTGGCTTCACATCAGCAGAGAATCAGTCTCTTCATGCCATAGCAAAGAATCTGGCTTCATGTCAGCAGAGAATCAGTCTCTTCATGCCATAGCAAAGAATCTGGCTTCATGTCAGCAGAGAATCAGTCTCTTCATGCCATAGCAGAGAATCTGGCTTCATGTCAGCGCAGAATCAGTCTTCATGTCATAGCAGAGAATCAGGCTTCACGTCACCCACCACTGGAACAGGCCACTGTCACATATTTAGGCCCCGGCACCCAGACAGAGGAGAGAGGTCCCGTAACAGAGAATCTGGCCTTATGTCAGCGCAGAATCAGTCTTCATGTCATAGCAGAGAATCAGGCTTCACGTCACCCACCACTGGAACAGGCCACTTTCACATATTTAGGCCCAGGCACCCAGGCAGAGGAGAGAGGTCCCGTAACAGAGAATCTGGCCTTATGTCAGCACAGAATCAGTCTTCATGTCATAGCAGAGAATCAGGCTTTACGTCACCCACCACTGGAACAGGCCACTGTCACATATTTAGGCCCAGGCACCCAGGCAGAGGAGAGAGGTCCCGTAACAGAGAATCTGGCCTTATGTCAGCACAGAATCAGTCTTCATGTCATAGCAGAGAATCAGGCTTCACGTCACCCACCACTGGAACAGGCCACTGTCACATATTTAGGCCCAGGCACCCAGGCAGAGGAGAGAGGTCCCGTAACAGAGAATCTGGCCTTATGTCAGCGCAGAATCAGTCTTCATGTCATAGCAGAGAATCAGGCTTCACGTCACCCACCACTGGAACAGGCCACTGTCACATATTTAGGCCCAGGCACCCAGGCAGAGGAGAGAGGTCCCATAACAGAGAATCTGGCCTTATGTCAGCGCAGAATCAGTCTTCATGTCATAGCAGAGAATCAGGCTTCACGTCACCCACCACTGGAACAGGCCACTGTCACATATTTAGGCCCAGGCACCCAGGCAGAGGAGAAAGGTCCCGTAACAGAGAATCTGGCCTTATGTCAGCGCAGAATCAGTCTTCATGTCATAGCAGAGAATCAGGCTTCACGTCACCCACCACTGGAA